>NW_010312827.1:9566-39753 GCF_000700745.2 Antrostomus carolinensis
TGCCTTGGTATTTTTCTTTTTACAAGGTACTTTTTATTCTCTGACCTCAGGCTTTTATGATTTATATCTGAAGAAGGAATGAAAAAGAGTTTTTTCACCCAGTGCTGAATATATTAAAATAAAGCTAGTAATGTTCTGAAACAAGATTTAAAACAAAAACCTCTTTAGATTTAAGCTGATAAATCCTCAGTTCAGTGCTTAAGGACTTGAAGTATTGCTTATTGCCTGCTATAGGTTAGGTTACGTTAATTTTTCTCTGTGTGTGTGTATGTGTGTAGCAGAAGGGAAGATTAATCCATCTTTTCAAGTACTGAGGCCCTTTGAAGATCAAAGCCAGTAGGACATAGTTAGATGAATTACACTGACCATTGTTCTGGTAGTCAGATGTTTCTAGCCCCAACAGTTCACCCCACCCATATGCAGAGCTTCTTTAGAGTAGAGTTCATAGAAGGAAGTGTTTCAGACACAGTAGTGCCAAACCAGGCATTTTTACTTAAATGTACCTTCATCAGTGACTTAGACCAAGATGCCACACTTTGCATTGAAGTAATTGAGGCTTATGTGTGTATTATGCTCTGCTGATTTGGCTTTTAGGGCAAAAACTTCTGGTACAAGGTTGTGAGGGAAAACCAACAGGAGTAACTGCTTGAAGAGCCACCAGCTGTGAATGGGCTTTTTCACAGCTTTCCTAGTTTTGTTGGTATGGTTGAGCTGTGTTTCAAAGCGTGTGTTTTTCGCATCTCAGCCCTGGCATTTGAGTGCAAGTACGCTTATGATTGTTGATATAACTTTAAAAGTGCTCGTAAAGAGTGTTCTGGATATCAAGCTTTACTCTTTCTGTCTTTTTTTCCTCTCCTCATTCTTGATTTCTTAGGAAGGTGAACACTGAATATAGGTCAAAATTTTTGTCTCCAGCCCAGTATTTCTACAAAGATGGAGCTTGGTCTCGTATTAGGAGTAAAGTTCCCAACCAGGTGAGCATTCTTAAAAAATCTGAAGCCTGAGTATGCTTTGTATTCTGATTTTTAGATGCAAAAAACTTTTTGTTGTGGTGTTTATAAGATACAGTTTTGAGATTGTAATGCTAACGACTTAAGCTCCCAAAAGTGAGTATACAAAGATGATTAGGTTCTGACAAGACAGTATAGTATATAGCAAGAAAAAAATAAGAGATAGTGTGACTTTAAGAGTATATTAATAAGTGACAACCAAAGTGAGGGAGGAATTTGAGATTTTGAAAATAACATTCTCTGAGAATTGCAGGAGTAGTGTGGTAGCATCCAGTTCTGTGTTCTCTCACTGGACTTAATCTAGCAAGTCAGTTTCTTTTTAGGCAAAAAGAAATATTACTGTATTAAATATATACAAAATATTCAATGAGAAATGGCTCTCGAAGTTTAAAGTCTGTCATGTGATGATTCAGAATCAGATTTTGTGTATGCATGCATGAGGTAATCCGTTCTGTGAAAACAGCCTCATAAGGATGTTAGATGACTAAAAACAAGCAATATTTTAATTTTTTTATATGTATTGATATATGCATTACATTTACTGTAGCTAAGGCTGTAGAATATTCTGAACTATTGCATGCAGCCTGACTAAGTGGAATACAGAATGTTTCTGTAGAATATTATGTAATTTTTCTGGCATGTAAGACTTTCATTTGGAGACTGGATATTGTGCCAGTAACATTCAGAACAGTCAGGAGTAGAGCTCAGCTTCAAGAGCAACTGATTGGTAGGCAAGTGAGGGGAAAGGGACACACGACCTTGGAGTGTACGGTGTTTGTGGCACAGCCAGCTGGAAGGAGTCATTGCAGTGCAGTCAAGGGAAAGATTGAGGAGACTGCAAGTGGAGGATGGGTGTTGTGCTTTACCAGGCAGAATCCTTTTTGAGTCAGGTTTGAGAGATGTAGGAAGTGAATATATGTGACATTTAATTAGAGGAATTCCAAGGAATTCCCACACTGTAGGTAGGTGTTTTGGCTGTGTCTAACTTTTCCATGGAGATTTTCTTGCTGACAGGGGAGTCGCAGAGGAAACTATAAAGAAGTCACTTGGGAGTAGGCATGAAGAATTAAAAAAAGACTTGTGATTTTTAGGACCTTCTAAATGAAGTTGTGCTTGGTAGCTGGAAGAGCCAAATTCATTTGAAGACTATAATAACAAATGTTTTATTGATGACTGATGTGTTTAGGTTACATACACATTTTTATGTATGCATACTTACATTAGATCCTAGTATGAGTTCATATGGAAGAGACTCTTACAATTGGAATTACCTGAATTTCTCCTCTCTTTGTTAGACTTTAAATCACAGGCCTGTGAGCATATGTCACGGCTCAACCCAAGTAGGCAGCTGAGCTCCACACAGCCACTTGTTCACTCCCCCTCAATGGGGTGAAGGAGAGAATTGGAAGGGCAAAAGTGAGAAAACTCAAGAGTTGAGATAAAGACAGTTTAATAGGTAAAGTAAAAGCTGTGTGCTCAAGCAAAGCAAAATAAGGAATTAATTCACTACTTCCCATTGGCAGGCAGGTGTTCAGCCATCTCCAGGGAATCAGGGCTCCATCCTGTGTAACGGTTACTTGTGAAGACAAATGTAACTCCATATGTCCCCTTCTTCCCCCGGTTTTTATTGTTGAACACAACATCATATGGTATGAAATATCTCTATGGCCAATTGGGGTCAGCTGTCCCAGCTGTGTCCCCTCCCAGCTTCTTGTGCTCCCTCAGCCCACCCACTGGTGGGGCGGTGTGAGAAACAGAAAAGGCCTGGATGCTGTGTAAGTAAGCACCATTCAGCAACAGCTAAAACACCCCTTTGTTATCGGCACTGTTTTCAGCACAAATCCAGAACATAGCACCATAGGAACTACTATAAAGAAATTTTAACTACGTCCCAACCAAAACCAGTGCAGCATATCCAGCTAGATTTGCTAGTAGACAGAGAATAGTATTTAGCTTCTGTAAATGTGTTAGTGTGGGATTTTTTTTATATGGAGTTTTTTTTAATTTGCTATGGTCCTGTTAATATTTCCATATGTATCATTGAGGGTTATAACTCTTAAAAAGAAGCTTTTTGTGTGTGTGGTGAAAGCAAAGAGCAAGGTTAAAGCTTGGAATTTTCCAGTCTTCAGGACAGGTTGGAAGAAAACCAGAGTTAATTCTTAAAACCTGTCTTAATACAAGAATAAAAATCTTGATTGACCTGATTCTTGGCCAGACTTTTTTTTTTGTCAGCATCCATCAATATTTTTGTTATAAGAACTGCAGAATGGGATCCAGCATAGCTAAAATAGTAGGACTCAATAAAATATTTAATTCACTGTTGATATATATGAAAGAATCTAGCCATTTGAGAAATGTGTTAACAGCAGATTAATGTAAGTATGCATAACTTGAAAAAAGTGTCAAGAGCATCTGTTTTATAATAAAGCAACAAAGGCACTTTGGCCATTTACAATACAGACTGCCCAACAGGCCTTTTGGTTTCTAAACAATTCCGTGCCTGTTCCCAGTATTTTTCACTGACATGAAGGGAAATGTTCTGCAAAGCTATTTCTAACCTCTACCTTTGGTTGATCACTGGGACTCACTCCTGCCACAGGTGCTTACAGAACATCTATCACTTAGAGTTAAGTGATTAGATGATAAGCTCTGATTGATCCAGTCTGCTTTCCCCCTTAGTTGGGACTGCACATGGATAACTTTGGGTCCAAAGCAGACTTTCTAAAGTTCTGAGCCCAAATAGGCAAAGACCTTAATAGAATCCTGGTATGACCTCAGCTGTAGTGATTACTCCTAGACTGCTACTCTACAATATATTATTAAGGGTTGCCTTTCAGCAATGAAAAAGATTTGAGTTATGCTTTTGAAAAATTAACATGGGCAATTCATAATCACAGTAGGACTCTGGGGCCTGTGCCCTGCTGGGATAATGCTGCCTGCTGAGTCACTGAAGGAGACAGTTGTCCTTTGTACTTCTTCACAATTCACTGGAGACATCATATTCTTCCTCCCCCTGCAGTGTCCTGTTGCTCTGGATTTATATTCCTTCTGTTGTCACTATCATAATTAATTTTTCATTCTTAAAGTAAATAATCCAGTAGATCACATGCAGCTCAGAGTTTAAAACTCTCCTCTTAAAATGACAATAATGGGCTCTTCTTTGGAAGTTTAGGGGGTCAAATTGTGGGATGGTAGATGGTGTGGGCTAAATGGATTTCCATCTGCTGCATCCGGTTACTTTTAGTGGGTTTAGCGGAATTTGGCCCACTTAACTCTGTTCCTTCAGGAAGAACGATGCAAAGTCTATCATGAAAGAAGAATAAATAAGAAAAGCTATGAAAATGTGCTAGAGGAAGTGTCAGTGTTACTTTCCTGCTCTTTGACAAAATACTTACTTCCTGTGAACCATTTTTTAGTGAGCTAGAGTTCACATAACAATATCACAAAGTTATTTTTGATCATATAAACTTAAAAGTTTTGTTGTTGCTTTTTCTTCCGGCACTTTAATTGTGTTTGGGTGAAGGACACAAGACAGTGTGAGTGTAAAAATAGTTTTAACCATAAAAGTGATAGTGTAAAATCAGCAGCATAGTATCTAAAGAGAGGACTTACCACTTTTTTTTAACACCTGACATCTCATTCTTATAGTCCCGATAGCCTAGAAGGAATGATTTTGATATTATGTCTTACATGCAATAGCACCAAGAGTTCTCATGCAATCATCAGCTCCTCACTGACATGGGATTAATGTAGCTAGAGACAGTTGCAGCATTCACAGCATACAAACTTCTTATTATACGTGCACATAGACCTGTTGACTTGAAATGATAATTAATTAGTGTGTGGTGAATATATTTTTGCGTGTTAGGGCTTAGAAATCTAAATTAATTTCCTCAAGCTTGGCAATAACTGGTGAAATACCAGTGCTGATGTATTTGTTTTACAGCTTGTTACTGAATCTCAGGGAGGCAGCATAGAGCTATGTTGACAGGTTTTTAGTATTTAATTTCTTACTTAGAGTGAAATAAAGTTACAATGGTGATAATAACAATGCAATGTTGAGAGAAAAATAAGAAATTTTAAAATGATTATGTATTCCTCTCCTTAGGCATCTCAAAACACCCTAAATTCCATGTGGTATATGGAGGTTTGTTGCATCTAAGTTCCTGTTTCAGTTTTTGGAGCACTGTGCCTCAGCGCTGATGGAAAAACTAGAATCCAGCACTAAACTTATTCGTAGTTGCCGCATAACTTTTTGTGCTCATTGAATGAGTAATTGACAAATTTGCTTTGGCTTTGTGGCTCAAACATGCTTACTAAGTATACACTTTTGTTATTTTTGCTTTTCTTTTGTTGCATTTACTGTGGCATGCGGTGTTTGTGCTGTGAGTGGCCCTGTATTATGAGTAACTTGCCTTTCTCCTTTAGCTGCTATTAACTAATGCAAATACTTCATAATAGCCTGTTAGAGAACTTTAAACAGACATGCAGCTTATGAACCCTTGATGTGCAGGTGAGAGAACTTCGAGAAAGAGCAAAGGCTTACAGGCAACGAGTAGAGGGAACACACTTCTCCCGATACCATCTCAATCAGATCCTGTCTGACAATAACAGTCTTTGGGACGTGTCCTCAAATTCCAGTTCAGAAGAAGGCATCAGCAACAACATCAGAGCGCTAGATCTTGCTGGGTAAGGTTGTCATTCCTGCCTGTTATTCTGCAGCTTTGAAACAAAGCAAAATGCTGAATATAGGCTTAGCATAGCTGTTGAGATTTTGGATTTTTTTACTGTTGTCAAGATGTGATTGGACAGGGTGCTCAATAATCTCATCTAGGCTTCCTTTCCCCATGGAAGGTTGGACCAAATGGTCTTTTGAGGACCCTTCCAACCTGAGCTGTTCTATGATTCTGTGATATGTAAATTCTCTAGAACAGATGAGAGCATTTACCTTTTCATAGATAAATCAGTTGATCTATGCTCAAATTGAAAATGAGGCACAGTCCACTCTTCTGAAAGAAGAGAAAGTTACTCCTTTATAATTCTCCACAAATGCATATTTAGTGTGACAGCCTTAATCTCGTCAAGTCTGGAGGAATTTTGCACTGAGTCATACTGAAGTAATATTCTTTCCACTGTAATGATATGAAATATGTGTTGCTTACTCAGATGTTACCAATGATCTTGTTGGGATTAATTAATCGTGTCGTTGAGTCTTAGACACTGTTTAGTTCTGAGATGAGGCCTTAGGAAATGAAATGGTGTACATCCATTTTCTCCTTTCTTTGAAGGCCATCAGAATTAGCAGATATTAAATCCTTTGCTAGGAAAATTCATAATTAGTGTTTTAGTAAAATGTACAGACAGCTATTGCTGAAGCAAGGAGGGGAAAAAAAGCCATTTGTGTCTTTTCAGAGGTTTGATATTTAAAAACAGTGCCTTGGATGCCTCTGCAGTCCGCTTAGGCTGCTGTATGTGCGCTGCTTGTGTGTGTGGGAGATATATACCCATTTGCATGACTGTAACCCTAATAAGGGTTGAGGGAAGACACATAAAAAAGTATTTGTTACACTATAATGTACGATGTTAAGTATGGTGTACATTTTTTGGTTTACTGGTTTGATTTTTTTGCCTGTGAAATATAGATCCTCTTACTGATGCCTTTTCTGTGCCCCGGGCTAATTTACACTGATTTCTGTGAGCAGAAAACTTTCTAAAGTTGTGCCTAAAGAGGAGTATTCTAAACTGCTTGGCTTTCAAAATGGTGCCATCAGACAGTTCCCGTGCATGAAACTACATTTTGAACACTTCTGATAATCTTAACTCATTGTTTAAATTGGTAATAGAGCCCTGATTGTACATTACATTTTTGGAAATGGTAATCCAGAAATAGTTTTCATAGTTTGAAAATGGGTAGTGCTTAAAAATCAGTTAAAACTTCAGTGGAAATTTAACCATTTATCATGTCAACTGTACCGCTTTTTAATATTTGAGCTGTACTTCTGGCAAAGGACTGAACTGGATGGATATGTTCTACATAGACACACGCATATTGATGGTATGAAACACTGCTCTCTTTGTTACCTAGAGTTTCTGAAAAAGAGACTGCACCAAGCCCCAAAATGTTGCAGCAGCCTGACTCCAGAGGACAGCCACACCAGGACAGCATCGAGAAGAAAGACATGTCAGATGCTTTAACTGTTCCAGTCAAAAGACGTTTAGTTTGGGGTGAACAAGAAGGTACTGAAGAAAGGGAGAATCGGCAGTCAACAGAAGGCGAAGAAAAAAAAGATGAACAGGCTGCAGTCGTGGCTCAGCAGTTACAAGAAAACAATAAAGATGCCAATGAAGTTAAGAAAATTGAAGGGTAAAACAGTATTTTTGTTGTGTGTCTATATAATTTTTTCCTTCATCTCAGAAATTTGTAAGTTAACTAATTTTTGTTTTTAAATCAAATTTACTTAAGAGGGTATAAGTTGGTAACTTGCAAGACAGAAGCTTGTAGAAGCATGAAAAATTCCAATTTATTTTTTTCCAAAACTTTAAAATTTCCAGTATGGGCCTTTCTGAACAGACTGTTCGTTATGCAGTAGCCAAGTGTAGTGAAAATTAAAGCTCACAACTTGCTTCAGATTGGCAGTGTGGGGTTAATAGGACTGGAAGGATAGAATGCATGCTAGTCTTGTGTTTAAGCATCTGTTCTTCTTAAAAAAAATTCATGGACAAAGATAAAGCCCTTAGGAGGAAAAAATAACTAGCATCCAGTAATCACTGGTGGTTATGCTACTGAGCACAGGTGGGAAAAAGGTGAAGAGTTGTTTAGAAATAATGAGAGATCAGTTCAGTATGTGCATAGTAATGTATTTGACAGTTGAAAGATCCAAATCATGTCTCGTTACGGAAGCATCTGGCTTTTTACTGGGCAAGTTTTGCATACTTTTTTTGGTAGATCAGTATTTTAGTCTGATAGATATTTGAATCTGAGTAACTTTGACCCTTGTTACCATACCATGTAAGCATTTTGTATTCCTTATTGGCTTTTATCCTTGGTATTGCAGCATGAATCTAAGGTAAGGAATTGTAATTGTCCCCTTTGGAGATAGTATCCTGTATGCAAAACTCGGGCAAAGAAAGGTTGAGATGCTAGCCTTAAACAGAAATTGAATGCAGGCTTTCAAAACTGTCATCCTGAAAACCTTCTAAAGGTTCTGTCTAATTCTAGAGATGATCTAGTTCATAGATGTGTCTCAGATCGACATTAAAGATTTTCTGTCATCCTGCAATGTGGCTGTGTGTGTGCTGAGATCTGCTCTGGACTTGGCCCTACAGAGCAGCTTAACACTTGCATGTTATCTAAGCCTGCTTGAGAGCTACCTCCTTTTGAAATGCATCTGGAGAAAGAAGACAGAAGTGGTAGTGCTGATTTATTTAATAACCTGGGGGCTAGAGCGGTTACATAAATGTGGGATACTTGGTTTCAGTTCCACCACATTGACTGAAAAGGTTCAAACCCACATTCCCACCTCTAAGGTGGCAAGCAGGTTCAAAGTTTTTCTGGGTGAGTATTCTTTCCAGCCCTCCTTTAGAGCCTCTGCTGCTGTGCAGCAATACATTCAAAGTTTACTGGGACAGAGGGAGCCTGAATTCGCAGCTGGAGACTGTTTATGTATTTTATCCAGTTACATTAGAAAAAAAATAAAATACAGAAACCGAGGTTCAGGGGCTGCAATCCCGGACTTCCCACTGGAAGAAGATGTTTTAGCTACTGGCTCTTGGTGTTACATGGCCCTAACTGTCTTGCCTTGTGCTTCATTGTGGGAATGTATTAGAAACAAAAAGCTTGAGTGCAAGACTAGTGAGTCCTTAGCTAATCCTTTAATTGTTTCTTATTTTTTTGCAGTGACAATGCCTTAGTATTAAATTCTTCTGCAGCTGTGTCAGATTCTTCTTCTGTATCCTCAAGGACAGGTGGCAGGCTTCCTACTCCAAAGCTGAGAGCGCTTGGTGGAGCTCAGAGGACTCATCATGATCTCACTACCCCAACTGTTGGTAAAAACTTAAATTCAGAACAGTATTTCAAGAACTAAAGAAAAAAAAAAAGACATATGAATTAATTTAGTAGGTTACTTAAGGTAACAAAGCATTTTTCATCTTCTTCACCACAATAGGAGGTGCGGTTCTAGTGTCTCCTACTAAATTCAAGTCTTCATCTTCACAGCAGAGAACACGAGGTTTAGGAACAGACTCTTATTCAGCTAAGCAAGGTGCAAGAGGAGCTTCAAAAAGAAGGTCCTTCCAGGTGAGCCAGAAAAGAGACTTACCATTATGCATTTTAGAAATGTGCTTTTTAAGAAATTGTGAATAATTTATTTAATAATTCTTTTTCTTGAGTTGTCATTTACTATTCTAAAATTTTCAGCATCTCTAGCTAAAAAAGGCTGATGTCTGAATAAATATTATTTTTGGATATCAGGCAAAGGAGTCGAGACTATTGGAGTGAGATTGGATAAGCTCCGTTTTGTCATCTTCTGCTAAATGCACAGGTTCTGTTTAAAAAAAAAAAAAAAATTGCCATCAGGAGCTGTCGTTTTCCCCATTAATCTGTAGCTTCCCACTGATGTAGGGCACAGCTCCAGATTCCTTGACTTGAAAAAAGTTTAAGAAGGAGAGTTTGGGTGCCTTTGTATGAGATAGTAAATGTGCAGTAATACTTTCATTCTCCCTTTCCTTTATTTTTGTGTTTCATTTACTTTGCAGCTTCCACAGTTGTTAAAAGAAAAATAGAAAGATTTAGGAGTTGTTTAACTGTCTTCCTCTCAAAATTGTGGGTTATTTTGTCAAGTTGTGCTTAGTCTGTGTTCTACAAAGACAGTTAGCATTTCACTGCCTACATCCTCTGTACTAAGTTCTGTAATAGAAGCAGACACAATTACATGATAAGTTGGTTATGTTGGTTTAGTCTAAGATCAGTTTTTTGCTGTGAAGAAAAGTTTTTAGTTTGATCTGACTAGGTTACTTTCCAACCATGTTAAACACTTGTTATTAGGAATAGATTTTCTTTAAGCTGTCTCACAAGCTTGAAATACTTATTCTTCCAGTACCCTCATGAGAAGTGTAACAGTGTACAGCCAACATTTGCTGCATATATGCAGCTCTGTACTGGAAGGCTGTCTATGAGATGTTGGGTTTTTGTGGTGTGGTGTTTTTTTGTTGTTGTTTTTTTTTTTCCTTTCTGTTGTGTTTTAGCCTGATGTGGAAGTGGAAGCTGTTTCACTCCTTACCTCTCCACCTGCTGGGCTGGGAACTTTGGATCCTCTGCCACTTAGGCAGGATCAGTGGCCTCCTAACAGTGTTTCTCATGAGGAAGTTCCTCTTGCTTCAGCCCATCAAGAGCGTTCCTCTACACCTCCTCTGCTGAAGTCAGCCAAAAACCGCTCTATGCCTTGCTGGAGTCCCTCTCGTCGTATTCAAGGGACTCTCAAGGATCCAGAATTCCAGCATAATGGTGGGTTTTTTGTATTAACTGGCGTGTGAGAGTGCTGCAGGGTGGAAGTGGCTACTGTGCAGTGTTCATGCCAAGAGAGTGCTGAGCTTGCTGCCTCACAGGCGCTACAAAGAAGGTGTTGTTTGTCAACAACAGCTTTTCTACTAAACGTTTAGTGTTGCTGAGGAAACGTGCACAACTGTCCACCTTAGTTTCAGATTCCACTAATATAATTGTATTCTAGTGGTCTGTTACCTAATTTTGCCGCCTTAATTTCAGTAAGTACTTACTCATTATGAGAATAATCTGGTTTAGCCTGAGCAGTTGTCATTTTAATCTTAGGCTACAACTGGATGCTGTGACACTTTTACAACTGGAATTACCAACAGTGATGTGTAACTGGGGACCTTTATAGTATGGTGTTACTTCGCAGGAGTTGTGGAGAGAGATCTGAGAGATAAGCTCCTTAAATATTTCTGCAGGGTATGGAAACAAAAAAGCCATCTCCAAAAGATTTATTGGGTGTTGAGAAAGGCCATTTCTTGGCTGAAGAGGAATTTGTGCTGGAGCATTTCAAAGATTTTTAACAATGTTTGGGCGTACTGGTGGCATAAATTTAATAAGGAAAAGAATCCTTCACCCCTTAGTCAGAATAAAAGTTATGTACTGAAGTCTTCATTCCAGAAAGACTTTCTATAGCCGCTTAAGGTCCCACAATTCTTAGTCCTTTTGTTATAAAGATTAGCTAAACTAAAGTACTGTTTCCATCCTAGAATGGAACAAGTAGTTGTCAGGATAAATGGGATGGTGAAATTCAGAGATTTCATCGGAAAGGGGTTAGAATTGATGCTGTGTTCTAGCTCTGCACCTTGAGTGCAGTTCATTAAGTAACTTGTAGCATCTGCCCAAGATAGGTGCCTTGAAAAGAATACAGTGGAGTAAGTTTATTTTACCTCAGCTTAGAGTAAAGGAGTCTGGTGGACCTCTTGGTATGTTTGCTATTTATAAGACTCATGTTTTGAAAATAATGTTGTAACATTTAAAAATATTCTAAAATGAAATATTATCCTTTGTCTATTTTTAAATAATTCAAAATTGTGCCTTTGACTTTTTGTCTTAGGGAATGTTGGCAATCCAAAAACGAGATCTTTCCAGTTACCTCTTCAGGAAAGAAACTATAATGTTGAAGGTATTTCTTGTCCCAAATTATTACTGTATATCATGTGTATATTACCTAGATTAATTTTAACTTTTGCACTAATGTGAGAGATTTCTGCATGCAGTAAGTAATACTACTTTATGTGTTTGCATGAATACTTACTGCATTGTTTCATCAAAATAATTTGAAAATATTCTTCCTAGTAATCTGAAGATTTATTCTAGTATAATAAATCATTAAATGCGGCTGAAAATTAAATAGACCATTGTGGCTCAATGTGGTTAATACAGCTTGCTCAGTTCCCTACCTAAAATTGTTTCCTGCCCCCACATTTTTTAAGCCTTTGTGTTGATAGCAACAGAATCAAACTGCAAAATGATCACAGCCCAGGCTACAGCTGCATTAATTTTGGATGCAACCTAAAAGGTACCATAAATCTTACAGTATTTGTGAGAATTCAGCACCAGATATTCAGCATGAAATGATTCCTCTGAACTTAATTTTCACACCCGTTCCTCTGCTCCGTGTGTTAGGGGCACTTACGGCATCCTCTTATTCCAGTTGCGGTTTTGGCCTTTTTTTGTGTTCACTGTAAAGTTAATCTGGGGGAGCAGCCAGTGCACAGCCCACCAGTGCATCTTCTTGGCCCTTTTGTGGGCAGACACAAATAAAATCTTTCAGTAATATGATTCAGCCAAAGGTGCTGTAGCCTCATTAGCTTGCGCTGCTATGTGTTGTTTCTTAGCATGGTGTACGAGGTTGAGCTTGGTGTGGTGCTGTGCTAGTCACAATCACCTATGTTTGGTTCACAGAGCAAACTTTTATCTGATTGCAGTTTATTTATAGATATACCCCAAAGCAATCAAAAGCTTTTTTTTCTGTACCCCTTATGCTTGTTTGCTCCTTGGTTTTAACCAAGGTTCAGGCCGATTCTCTGTTTTACTCATTGCAGTTGGCTGGAAAACGTGTGGGTTGTGCAGATGGCTCAGCCAAGCATCTGTGATCTACATAAAACATGCAAAATCCTATAGTACTCTGCAGCTTCCCACAAGCTTGCTGCACACAGATTAAATGCTGCAACTGCTGTTTCTTTTTCTTTTTTTTTCCTATGGGCTGATTGATGATGTACGAGCTTTCAGAAGCTGGTACAATGTGCCAGCTCACAAATATTTCATATGCCCATATTTGTTCATGTACGTACAGACCTGGGAGTTATTCCAGTGACGAGTCTATTTGCAGAAGCGCAGTTAGCACTTTCCTCATACATGGGAATATAGTTATACATAGTGTGTGAGCCCGTTATGCGCTGTTTGGATCACTGTATTTCAAGGATTTAGAAATGCTGCTGAAAAGTTAATTAAAACTTGGACAAAGTACAACTTCTGTTAGGATTGAGTTTTGGAATTTTTTTTTGTTTTTTGTTGGTAGGGTGGACTGGAAAGTAGTGATGCAGTTGTTTTTAATCCATTGCAGGAGAATGGGTGTAATTAAGGTCATTTTTCGTAGAGAGTATCTTGACAAAGCTGTAGCAACATTTTAATAATGATGTTAAAGAAGTAAAATGTTGTGCTTTGTCAGAGAAACAGCATCCAGGCTGCTTAATTTCAGGAGTTCTGCTGGATGTGAAGTGGACCCTGTATTCAAAAGGAAGACCTTTCAAAAGTACATTTTTAAAGCATGCTACTTGTTGTCTTTGTGTTAAACTTCCTGTTTTCTTCAGAAGACACATTTGTTTTAACAGCTTGTGGCGCGCTAGCTGGCTTTGGCACAGAAGGGCTCTTTCGGCAGCATAGGTTCTGATGTTTTAGTCATGTGTTATTCTAAGGTTGTCTGCTTTGCTTAAAGAGGTGGGTTGCTTTCATCTATATGTTATTGTGAGAGTCTAGTCTATACAGAGTTCAGTGGCAGAGGAATGACTTCTGAGGTTTTCTGACACAGGAGAGTAAAAGTAAAGATGACCTGGAGGAATGGGCAATTCCCATTCAGGAATCTCATTCTGGAGTTTGTTGAGTTGGGCATGTAGTCTCTTAAACTTAGATCCCAGTAGCTACTATCCCAGTAGCGAGGTTCTTCTCCAGCATGTCAGTTACCAAGTAGTAGAATTAAAATGTATTGTGGTACTATTTTAGCATACACTGTGAAAGAGGGCATAAAAACATTTGCACTTTCAAGTCTGCTATGAATGTCAGCTGTGTTTTAAAATGTATATTTAATCTTCCTGTTTAGTTTTTCCTTTGTTGCTTTCCCCACAGATGACAGGTTGTCTCAGATTTCTGCTCGCTCTGCAGCATCCAGCTCGCTTGCATCTGAGATACTGGAACGAGCTCAGAAGAGGAAGGATTTCTGGGGCAAGACATGATGTCTCCCACCTGTTGTATAGAAACTGTTCTGTAAAATGTTTTATTTTTTTATCATTTGTAGTGTGTATCTTTAAAAAAGTAATGATTGTAGATACCATGCAACATCCTTTCACTTGGCATTAATGTGGCCCAACTTTTAGGACTTGCCATCCCAATTTAAAATTTCAGTAATTAAACCAGGGTTGAAAATGTAGGTCCTTTATAGCGCAGGGTTATGTCTTAATTCACTGTGTCACAACAGCCGTATGAGGTTTTATTTTTTTTTTTTGCAGTGGCACCTTTTGAAACTGAGACAATTATTTTTTTTATGCAACATTTGTGTTACTTTTCAAGGTATTCTGCTGCAGTCATGCAGTATGACCTGAGACAGCATACAGGGGCAACGCCATCATTCACCAAACACCTCAGTTGCTTGATTTTAACCAGCTATCTTAAAGGCAACCGTGGTATATTTGTTTATGTTACTGTATGAACTGTGAGTACAACACAGTGCTGTAACAAAAAGTTACTTTTTCTACTTACTGCTTTTAACTTGTTACCAAAAAATTCTTATTATTTCTTAATGAAGCTAGCATACAGGAGTTTGAGAAAAGGACATTAAGCTTTAGAGTTTGTTATTGTCCACATTTTTTTGGCCAGGATGCCTATTAGAGTTCGATGTGAGACAGTACAGCGGTTTGTCAGATGTACTGCTGTGAACGCTTGTTTTTTGTGGGCAAGACCCGTGTTTAGTGTTAATTTTAGCTTCTCTAGAAAAAAAGAACTCCAGCCCTTAAACAGCCACTTTAAACAGTGTCCTTCCCCAGCCCCACTTTGAAGTGAAAACCTAATACTCAGGTATTTAGGAGTAATTAATATCTTAAAGTAAACTCAGAAGACTGTTTTTTCTTGACTTTGACATTTTAATTACTTCTCCTCCTAGTTGCTTATTTGTGGGAGACTGACATACTGTTATGTTTATCACAGTGCAAAATGTTTGTGATTTATGCTAGCAGCCTGTTTTATCTTTCCAAATGATGCAAACAAGTTAACACAAAGTAGAGGAAATCATTGGCTAGCAGGCAGTCATTCTTGTGTGGCTTCAAGTTTTAATATTACTTCATTTGGAAATTTTATACAAGAACAATTTGCATTTTGTACACATTTGCTTATGTTTTGATTTTGTACACAATTATGTACACATATGACTGGAAATAAAAAAGCTTGTTTGATATGTTTCCATTCAAGTTATGCCAGATAAATTGGTAGAGCCTATTACGTTGGCATTTCTCTGTTAGTTCTGTTTCACTTGCTCAGCTGGATCATCTGTGGACTTTTGAAAGACAAGATGTTACCTCGGAACTGATCTTCAGAAATAATTAAGTTACTAAAGCTAGATATGTTGATACTTGGAATCGTGACTGGCTGCAGATACATGGAATTGTGACGCAGTGCAGATGGGTGGTACAGGGGCTGGAGGGCTGCAGTGCCCGAAGGGCCAGTCCCCAGCAGGTGTGGTGTTGCTTGAAAGAGGGAGTGCTGTCCAGCACAGATCAGGCTGGAAAACGGCACCCACTTTTGCCAGAGACTGCATTGCAGTAGCTTCCTACCGGTGGAGTTGTTTGAAACAAATCAAGGTATTTTATTTTATCTCAAGGCCTTTGGGTATTATTTTGTGGCATACACTTAATACTTAAGTTATAATTGGTCAGAAGGTTTCTACTGAAAGGGAAACTGTATTTGTGTGCAACAGCCTTTATGAAAATCACCCGTTTTGTTCTAAAATTACAGTTCTATAGTGGAAAACTTAATGGCTAAAAAGGGAAATATTTTTGTTTAGAAGGGAATGTTGCTGCAGTGTATTGTGGTTGGGTTAATTTGAGTGTCTTTTGTCGACATTCTTCATATGGTTCAACATGTTCTCATGGCCAGGAGCTCTCATCATCCATTACTTCTCCTCTGCGGTAGCTGTAATTTGAATTTTATGAACTGTGTCCTCTTTAAATCTTTTCTTTTTGCTTTTCTAGGTTTGTCTGAGATTCCTGGCTGCCAACTCTGTCAAGAGTTTTTGTACAGGCCTGATTTTGAGGCCTGTAAGTCATAGATACTATAACAGCATATCTACCAGTTTTGCTTACAGCTTTGCACCTTGAGTCTGGTGCTTCGGGGTAGATCTGAATTTGTTGGATGTGAGCTGTATGGTATGTGTATAATGATTTCTACCAGGGAGACAACAGATGTGGTAATGGAGAGACACATTTTTGTTGCACAGGCGTACAAACTCAATTTAGAGTTGAGAATGGATGCCCCTGGTGTCCCACACATCATCATGCCATTATTTCCCATCTGAATAAATTTTAGCCTTTGCCTGAAATGTTCTAATTGAATTTACTTTAAGGGAAATGTAGACAAAATACCTTTTTTGAGTAATGCTAGTACAAAGCTTCTGAAGGATGCTCTTTTGTAGTCTTCAAGGCAGATACACAATTCTTTGTGCCTGCTTTTTCTGATTGTTTATCTAGTTCAAGAGGGTTTTTTGTTTTGTTTTTCTGAATGTTTCAGACCAACCTTCAAACATGTTTCCTGTTGTGTTTTCCAGCAAGCTGAATGTGGAAAAAAGGTTCAAAAGTGCACCCTTTATTAATAATTACAAATGCGTGCTTTACAGTGAATGTGTATTGTTTTCTGTCAAGGAAATCTGACAAGCCTTGACGTGGAGAGACCAAGTAGATAAACAAGGAGGAAGGCAGTTGCCAATAGGAGATATATCTGAGGAATAAACAGCCTTGGGAGTTTGTCAACTTAAGGTCAAGATTTACAAAACCAGCACGTTAATAGTGGACCCAGTCGATAAGCATTGAGTTGAATATCTTCAGCTGCTGTTCCCAAGCTGGGTGAACTTGCTGAGTGAATCTCACTGCTGGGGATTCACAGCTCTCGACCACCTGCACAAGTAAATAAGCTGGCTCTTCCTCCCAGACTGCTGCCACATGGGAAAAGGCCTTTTACCCAGTATCCCTGCCAATAAAGTGTAACCCCAGCAAGCCCACAAAGAGCAGACTTGATTCCAGTCTGTTACTTCTGAAAAATTTCCTGTCTTGCCAGACAATAAGCCTGTTGCCTCTTTGTGGGAATGAAAAGCAAGCTCCTAGTTTCTTCTAATGAATCTTTTTTTTGGATAAAAGTAGTTGGTGGCTTAAGGGTTTGAACAAAGATCTCTCTATTCCCAAAGGAGAGTTTTGAGGATTTTGCTAAATGTTTACAGTAGCCACAAGGTAGTATTTAGGCACTTGCATCCTTTTATGGCTCTGAGCTTCTGTTTCTTTGCAGAGTGTCAGTTTCCAGTGTCATTTCATGATGCATCAGCCTTCGCTACTTAAAATTCTGAAATTACTCCTGAAACCCTGGATTGAACAGCTTGAGAAGAATCAGTTGGAGCTTTCCAGCTCTGCACGGAAATCTGTGAGAACATCAGGGATTGTGGATAATCCCATCCAATTAAAAAAAATCTGATAAAATGTGTTGGTTTTGCAATAACATTTTGTTGTTGATTTTAAATTTTGATTCCTTACTGAGGTGAGTTCTGAAACATAATGTGAAGTATATAATGTCTTTAACCTTACAAATGTAAACAGTGAAGTTTCTTTAGCTATCAGAGCTAGATTGCTTTTAGGAAGGTGTAGGCAACAAGGCATGTTTTTGGGATATACAGTCTGGATTAAGTCCCAAGGCCACCCAGTGTTCTTCTAGTGATACCTAAGTTATTGTGTATGTTTTTATATAGGGATTTTTCAGCTTTTTTATGATGAATAGCACCATGTCTTCTGTATGGCTCATAGGGATCCCTGTGTATTGATTGAAAACCTCCTGAAAATGGATTTGCCTTCTCCGATGCTATACAGGTAGCCTGAGTTCCCCCTGGACCTAAGGGTCGCAGCCTGAAACCCAGGGTATGCTGCAGAAAGGTGAAAGGAAGCGATGTTACTTACCAGCCACCAGCTTTCCTCTTCACTTACAAATTCTTCAAGTCCAGGTACTAAGATGTTTTCCTTATCTGACTCGGTGTCATCATTTTCTGGCAGATAGCAGGGGAGGAAAAAGGGTTTTCCAAGTACTATCTGTAATACTCGAGCAAATTTGTAGCACTTGAAGATGGGGCAGGAAGCACAGCTTCTTTGAACAATTTAGTGTGTGCTTATTTGCATAATGCCATATTGCTTCATTACATCTGCCTGTTCCTGCAAGGCTGAGCTGACACCTGATGTTCTGGTATCACAGCAGTTCTTACTGTCTGGTAAAATGTGTCAGCAAAGAGCGCCGTCACCATCTGATGCAAGTGGAAGTTTTGCTGTACCCTCACTGACCAATTTTTAGCGTGGCCTGAAGCAAAATTGTTCCATTACTCAGATGTACACAGATGTGTGATAAAGAAATCAAGTGGAACTGTAATTTTAATGTTAAGAAACCTAAATTAATGTCCTGATTCCAGCAGTTATTCAAACCTTTGCAGACAGGAGCCTTGGGAAGAGAGGGGAAGATGGTGGAGCTATGGTTAACTCTTTGGAGTGCAGTTAGTTCCTTAGCTTTGCTCTGCATCAAAACCTGGGGGAAAGTGTTAATCACATAGCAGCGATCACACTGAAAGCAAAAGCTGGAGGGAGGATAGTGGGTGGTAGCTAAGCAGAAAACTCCAGTTTCATAGAAATTGAAGTTTTGTTCTGCTTTTTGACCTGAGTATAATACTGTGTTGAAGAAGGACATCTGGAGTTCCATGTTAAAAATGTGAATAAGCTGCCTAAATATTCTGATACGTACTACAGTTCATCTGTGTTGGATGTGAGCTGACCTTGCAGGGTTTCTGTTTCACAGGCTGTGTTCTAGAGAATCTCTTGGATGGACAGCCCTGCCCAGCAGATCTCAACTTGATGTGCCGAATGTGCTGTGTGTAGGAAAAGTCCTGAGAAACTGCAGGATGGTGCTCAGTGGTCCTGCACTATCTTGTTAGGGTGGAGGACTGAGAAGTGCAGAAGATTCACCTGGAGACTGGGAGTCCTTTGGGATGGCAAGCAAGCCCTGATAAGGTTTATCAAGGGTTTATTTATCAGGCTTACACACCTTTTGTTTGATCAGTGTATTCCATTCATGGCGCTGGAGTGAAAGTATAAGAGCAAAAGCACTCATTTGCTGGTGTGAACTTGCTCTTTGCAGGGGAAGTTTGGTGGTACAGTCCTGGCAGCAAATCCTCCTTAGTGCAGTTCTTCAGTGGAGGAGGAAAGGTCAACTGAAGCATATCACTCCCCGCTGTCTTGATAAAGTCTTCTGGTAAAGCATGTGTCAGCTTTGTAAATGCAACTGATTTACTTTTATGCCAGCTTACCTTTCCTGAGGTAACTAGTGACCTGTGCAGGTTTTGAGTGGGCCTCAAAGGTTTTCCTTTAAACTCTGTTTGTGTCTGATACTGTATGTGTGTGTGTATGTATATACATATGTGTGTGTATATAGATATATGTGTGTGTGTGTGTATATATATATATAAATATTTTTTTGCTCAAGGTGACTTTGTTGAATACGGTCATATGCTGGGGTGTCCCCAAAGCACCTCCTACTTCAAGACTAGAAGTAGAATAGGAATGGCTGACAGGATCCAGAAAGCCTGTACTTCTGGGTTTTCCTTTCCTGGATCCCTTTCTGGTCGCTGGGTTAGTGTGACACACACATACAGGCATCTGTGGGTGCACCCTGTTCTGGACAGCTGGGTGTCCAGCTCTCATCCCAATGTCTCTCATGTGGATGGGGGAAGCCTGCCAAGGCTTGGTTCCCCCTGGCCAGAGTGGATCTGTGAGTTCCCTGAACAGTGCTCTTGGCAGGAGCATGCTCTTTGTGTTTCCAGTGGGAAGCTGGCTCTGGTCTGCTTACATCTTTTAGTAAAAAAAAAAAAAAAAAGGTTAAAGTGTCTAAAAACAGATAACCCAGGAAAACAGCATCCTAATTGCTAGGCTGTAGCTATTTTGTTTGGTCTCCTTTTGGCCCCATAAATCTCACATTTTTGACAGTGGTCCCACTCCAGCAGGAAACTCACTGACTCACTCCAGCAGGAAACTCACTGACTCACTCCAGCAGGAAACTCACTGACCCAAAGGCTCTCCCGGGAGATGGGCAATACCATAACCTCGGGCTGGGGAAGGGCTGGGGCATGGGCTGTGGACTTCCTAGGGATGGATGCTGACTAGAAAACTACTGTTGACATCATGGGAACTGTCACCTCCTTCTCTAGCAGCCCTGTTCTACAGAATAACTGAACAGCGAGGGACTCGCCAGGAGACAATACTGAGCTCAGAGCCTCAGTGGAAGTGCTGGTGTATGGGCAGTGTCTGGGCACAGGTGCTTCACCTTAAATAATGTTGCTTCTCTTCAAAATGACTTTAACTACTCAAGGTAGTGTGGATTTATTACATCATGAAGCTGATGGTAAATCAAGGTGCATAATGCTGGGGATATTTCTTAGTCTGAGTGACTGTCACTGAATTTTGGATTATAAACCAGCTTGCAAAATTCTGTTCCCACTTAGAGTGATTTTCTTTAAGGTACACTCTGTCAGTAATTCCACTTTGCCATGTCACTGAGTCACTGCTGTGCAACCACACCACATTAACAGGAAGCACAGAAGTTTCAATTCACCTGATCTGACTATTCGGAAGACATAGTTGGATATATGTAGGTCACTATATAAAGTGACAGAGTCTCATAATACATGCATGATTTTACACTGAATTAAAAGATCTATCCACCTGTGAAAGGCTTAATTGTGGTGCCTTTGGTGGCTTGGGGCCGCATGCACTCAGCTGGTCTGAGTTATCTTCTCCGCTCTACTAAGCGGATGGCTAAGTGATGGCTCCTATTGGAAAGTCTTATTAAAACATTTGTTTATGCTTTACTGATGTCAGCAGCAGTTGTCTGCAGAGGTGGGACCACTGGACTGTTGTCTGTTGCACTGAATCCTCCTGGCACTGCAATAAAAGTTACCAGATCAGTGGTCCTGGAGTAGCAGTGGTAACATCAGTACTACCTGTGTAGTGTCTCAAAGTGTCTCTGGGTTGCTTTCTCTTGGAGCTCCACTACATAGGTGTTTCTGAGGAAAGAATGTAGTTATTTAAACCAAGGGAGGTTTTTTGTCCCAGAATGTAATTTAAAAGTGAGACCACAATGAACTGTTAGTTCTCTTCCACTTAGATTTTTCTTCTTAAGAAATATAGATTTTATGAAATTTATTATATAGCATCTTACACTTATGAGACCCAGAAATCATGTAACAGAACCAAGTGAAGGTCAGAAAAAAAGGTGTTTGATGAAATATCAGATAAATAAGCAAAAGTGTTACTGTTGGAGGAAATGTGCTACTGGGTAGCAAAAGTGTTACTGTCAGGGGAGGTAGTGAACAGCGCATCCTCTGCAAAAAATCTTGAGTCAGCAGTGTCTGTACTAAGGTCTGACACGAGTCTTCCAAAGTCACCTAACACTCCCAGGGTAAACAATTTTAATAACACTACTCCTCCTCCTTCCAAAAGATTCACGGTGTCTTACATAACATTAAACCTGCCATAAAAAAAGCAAAAATACAACCAGCAAATGCTACATGTCATCTCCCAATATCCATGTTGACATAATTTCCTTCATTGGAAAATAACCTCTTTTGCCATTCCTAATGATTGTGCCCAGAAGACACTTGCCTCTGTACTAGGATATTTCCATAATGAATGTCTGAACTATGTTTTTTTTCAAAGAAAAAGCTTTTTTTCAAGTTTTATAAAGAATAATCTTCTATTACTGATTTTTTCATTGCTGGGCAGAGAGTGGACTAAAATAAGGCTTCACTGGAGCCTGAGCTAAAACATGTTTTAAGTCTGCTTTAATCTTTTCAAGCTTGAAAGTCTAGGCAAAAGCAAAGAAGAGCTGAGGTAAAACACAATGAACTATCTCACAAATGAGTTGGAACAAAGTGAAGTGGATGAGTGTGACCTGAAAGTTGAGGAAGTCTCCAGATAGGTTGCCTGTTCAGTTTTAGGTGCTATGTGACCTGTGGTCCATTCATACAGATATTTAAGGGGGGAGAATTTTATTGCCAGATAAAAGACCCAAGACGATGATACACAGGCATGTTCTTCCATGTGCCTACCCTTGACAGTGTTTCTAGCCCCGTGTCTGATCCTGAGGATGTTTCTAATAACGCAATATAATCCTAGCTGACTGAAAATGTACTAAAGCTCAAGAAAATTCCTGCTTGCCAGGGTGCTGGTGATGGTACACAACAGCTGAACATCAAAGTACAGTATTGGTTATTCACCTGTGGCCTCATTCAAAGTAAGAAGGAAATGTCTGTGGCTTTTGAGGCAGATGTGATGTAGAGTTCCAGTCCTCCTCGAAAAATCCTCTGTCTTCAATATGGGTCAAGAAGTCATTGTCGAGAATATTCAACCGCTATGGTTTCTTAATGAATTAGGGAAACTCCATGTAATTACACTTTAAAAGTTTATCGCTGAGGTCAGTAATAGGATAGATGTTTAACTTTTGGGACGGCACCAAGGAGAAAATGTGACCTGTGAAAAATTTCAAAAATATTTTTGAATTAATTACACTTTAAAAACAATGCAGAGGGCACTTCGTAGAAGTTTAGAAGTCTTTGGTGGTTTTTAATTAAAATAAAAGCAGAGCAGATATGTTTTCTTGTATGCATTTTGTATTTTAAAGTGTTACTAACCTCAAACATTAAAAATAACATTAAACCTAGAAAAAGTAGTAACATTAAACCTAGAAAAAGTCATAATATTAAAAAGGTAAGTTACTTTTTCTCCTTACACTCTTTTCCCCATCTGAGCTTGGAGAGGTCTTTTTTGTTTTGTTCTGGTTTAGTTTTTTGTTTTATTTTCTTTTTTACCAAGAGTACATAGTTTTATAAAGAAATGCATCAATTTCCTTCCTCCCTCTCTGGACTTCAGCTGAGAACTGGAGTAAAACCCAATGGTAGTGCAGGTTTTCAGCCCCATCTCTCTGTGGGGTGTAATGCCAGATGTGTATCTCCCATCCAGGGTGTGGTAAACTAGTCAGAAGAGATGATAGCAGTGACTAGTTCAGTGCAATCTCGTAACATAATTAGCAGACCTTGGGAATGGGAGGCATATCTCCACCTCCAAAGAAATTCTCTTGACATGTTCCAGTGAATAACTGCGGCCACAATTGTGGCTACACCGTAACTCAGCGTTACATGGAGGACCAGCAGTCATCTGGTGGAATGTGGTTGGGAAGAGGCCAGAAGAGGACTGTTGAGCAGGGGAACCATACAGTCTGCTAAAATTAGTCTCCAGCAAGATTTTGAATGTTCATTTTTGGGCTGGACCATACTCACAGCAAGCAAGAGGGATGGAAGATAGGTTGTTATAACTCACAACTAAGAAAAAAATAAAAAAAAATGCAAAGGCTTTAGGAATGTCATAAAAAGGGAATTTGTAAAATATGAATTAACAAATTTAACAATGGGCATTTTAGCATTTCAGTATAATACCAGAGGCAGAGAAGTAAAAACCAAGTGAAATCAAGTGTTTTTAAAGCGTCAGCAGGAGGACATCATGGCACAGCCAAAAAGTAGTATGACTGAGAGAGGTGGCTAACAATATAGATGGGAGAAAGAGATTTGTATTGAGTCTAGCTTAATGTTTTCTATGAAAATAGGTATGTCACAGTGTATGGTTTCCAATACTAGAGAAGATGGAGGGAAGAGATCCTGTAATCACTGCATGAAAGAGGACAGAAGAAAGATTCAGCATCTAATTCCTCATCCCTCTGCTTGGTGCTGTTTAAATACCTCTCAAGAGGTTGTGGGAAGCTTGGGACCAGGTGGGCTTCTCACAGAGGTTTGAACAGATGCAAGCAGCACAGCACCTGCTTACCCAGGTCATGAACACTTTCCATGGGATCAGAGCCACAAGAAGATGTCAGGCAAGCTGTATCCATGTCTTACAAGAGTAAGTGACCAAAGGGATGGAGAGGTGGGATTCAGAATGGCAGGAGGACAGGAGACCTGGACCAGGAGCAGGGCTGCTATCCCACCTCAGGGAGGGTCTGAATGCCCATTCATGGCTTTTGTTCTGGAGTCAGGACTTCTGCTGGATGAGCTGGTGGAGAAGTGTGAGAAATCTCAGTTAGAAGCAGACTTTGGTTATCAGACTGTATTTAACACCTGGAGAGGACTTTGTGGGATTGCACTTTGGGGGAGGCAAATCCTTCAAAACAGCTTCTCTGTCTGGATTTGCCCCAGTTTGGTCTTTAAAGTCTGTCTTCTGACTAAGTGTAACTCAAACTCTTGTCTTCTCATTAACCTGCTCCCCCACTGGGCCTATTAGTCTAGCAAATTAAAAATATATGGAAAAGACTTAATAAACAAGTTCTTGAATAGCTTTGTGGTATGTTTGAGGTGTGAACTAGATTGTAGACATTGTAGGTCCAGGCTTGCTTTCTGCTGCCCACTGCAGTCAGGATGCTGTAGGAGGCTGGGCATGGGTGGGATACCTTGAGAGGGGCATGTAAATGGACGTGGTGATGACGGCTCCAGGGTGAGAGGGTGCAGCTTCAAGGGCATGGAGCTGCGCAGAGCTGGTGTGGCAGGTGTCTGAGGGCAACTGAGGCAGGACTGAGGCATAGAGAGATGAATTTGTGCTGTGGCTGCATCAGGGGAAGCTAAAGCATAAAACTGGTGCCAGCCAGCCTTTAACTGCTTCCTGTCAGGTGTAAGTAAAAGACCCCACGAGGTAAAGCTGATTATGGCTCTTGCCCCAAGAGCCTCAGCCATGAGGGGTGAAGCCCAGGCCCAGGGATGCCTCTGTTCACTCTCAGAGGCGGAGTTGGAGCCTCGATTTTCCAGGTCAGATTTCTTGCATTTGTCACCTGCATGCCCTGTGGGCATTAGACAACCAGGAGTTTGCATTTTTACTAGTTCTGTGCCCTCATGCATTACCATCTCATCTGGGTTGCAAATTACTCTCTAAAGAGAGCACAGTTTCCTTTTAGCACCCTGCATAATATTTCAGGCTGAAGGTGCAGCACTGCCTTTAGGTTAGCAGAACAGGGTCAGGAACACGGAAAACACCTGGATAAGTAAGTGCATGACCACGGCTCTGGTCATTACACTGGGACACAGCCTGAAACATGGATAATTTTTTTGGACACTGAGAATTTGGAGATCAGGGATGTGATAAGTGCAGTGTTGGTTCTACCCAGTTCCTAATCTCTCAGAGAGGATTGCACAGCGATGGGCAGATGGCTGATGACTCCAGTGGGCTACTGTGTGGGAAAGGATATTTGCAGGGTCTGTAGGTATTTGCAGAACATCTGCAGGGTGGTCAGTGCTCTGGATCTGGTCGGTCTCTGACCATTTGTGTATACCAGTCAACGCCAGCAGAGCATCAGTCATTTACTACAGAAGGCAAACAAAAATT
This sequence comes from Antrostomus carolinensis, assembly GCF_000700745.2. Taxonomy (NCBI): domain Eukaryota; kingdom Metazoa; phylum Chordata; class Aves; order Caprimulgiformes; family Caprimulgidae; genus Antrostomus; species Antrostomus carolinensis. The sequence continues at coordinate 35,042 of NW_010312827.1, forward strand.
TATATAAATTATATTATCTGCCATCAAATTGCCAATCCAATTAGTGTGTTACAATCAGGACAGAAGGCACAAACCCATAAACTTCTCAAATGTTTTTATGCAAAAAGAATTCAGGATTCCTGCCCGGTAAAAGCCCCTGCTTTGCCCTGTGCTAAAATTTGGTTTATTTTATAAGAAACTAAAGATTACAATGGTCTTGAAGTTGTATTTGTGGGTTTTGTAGTGGTTAGCTAGTTCTCAGAAGAGGATACTGGAAAGTAAGAGACTTGCTGATGTCATTTTTAATTCACCACCAGTACCCAAAAAAAAAAAAAAAGCTGAGAGAGATGTTGGTGGCCCTATATAAGGTGCACCTCACCTCCTGCAGAGCACATCAAGAATCACAGCAAAGGTAAGGCTTGAAGCCTTTGTGCCTCTCTCACGTTGCCTTGCCCACTCTCCCTGGTGCTAACACTACCCTCTCTCATCAGTGCTGAAGTGCTGTAGCTGCAGCCTGCTGGGACGGACAACTTTGGATCGTGAGCCATGGCCTCCCTGCAAACCTTGACCAAGAGCTTCTCAGGATGGGTCATCTTCTGCTGCTGTTGCTGTCTCCCTCTTCTTCTCACCAGCCCTCTGCCTCCAAAAGGGGCAGGGGTGACTTCTACCACCCACCATGCCTGCAAGCTCAGGAAGATCAACTTCCAGCAGCCCTACATCAGGAATCGCACCTACACCTTGGCTAAAATGGTACAGTAACCCACATGTCCTTCATGGAGGGATCTGACCTCCTCTGCCAGTGCCCCGGCTTCTCGCCTTTGGCATTTCTCTCTTTCTCATGCCTTTCTCCCAGAAAACATGGATTTGCAGTAAGCAGAGCTTGGGCATGTGCAGTGAGTCTGTTGTCTGCTGGTTGTGTAGCCAGGGGAAGCTGCTGCCTGACGTCCTCCTGCTCCTTGAGGGAAAGGCAGCCCCTGGCACAGCACAGCTCCTTCTCTCGAGTGGCTGCTGCTAGACTGGGGCAATTTTTAAATATGAGCTTAAATTTCTCTGCTTCCCTAGTCCATTTGGAGCTGGGCCTGTCCATGAGTCCAGCCACGCACAGGCAGCTCCTCAGGCATCTGCTTGGGCAGGTTTCTTGTCTGCTCTTCTTACCACGGGTGGGTCCCCCCTGGTGTACACCACTGAGTGCTGCAGCACCTCCCAGCAGCACTGTGGGCCACCCTGAGGTCGGCCACCTGCGGCATCTGGTTTAGTCATCATAACCACTACGATCTCTGATGTTTAAGATGCGCACAGGAATTCAGACTGCTGCTTATTTATTTTCCAGTAATACTAACCTTGAATCTCACCCAGTTAAGGGGAGAAACAGACACAATGCCCAAGCTTATCTACCTGTAACAGGCTGTCTGTGGTGTCCATTCCCTCATTTCATCTACACTATTGTTGATGTAAAGCTTGGGGTTTATTATTAATTTTTAGGTAAACTTCCCATCCTTACCTAACATTTTATTTTTTTCTTCTCAGGCCAGGGTCTCAGACCAGGACACTGACAACAGGCTCATTGGGCAGCAGCTCTATGTGAACATCAAGGTAAGCATTACACCAGGAGGCTGCTCTCTGCATCCTTCTGCAACCCTCATTGATCTCTTGCCATAATTTAGCGTGATCCCTTACTTGCATACATAGGAAAACAACCGCTGCTACATGATGAAGAGGATTGTGGAGATTGTAGTGAAAGATGTCCTCCTCACTGAGGCCAAGGACCAGTACCCATACGCTGAGGAGGTGGCTCAGTTCTTGGCATCCTTGACCTCGGAGCTGAGCAGATGTGTGAGTAGCTTTGCGTTTCTTTCCCTTCTCTGAGGCACCACTCTTGTCACTGCTCCTGAATCTCAGAATGCTGCAAACAGTGGCAAAAGGCAGTGATATAAAAGGAAACCTCAGATCAAAGATACCAAACTGGAGGTTGATAGAAAGGTGTGAAAAAGGAAAAAACAAACAAACAACACATTGCTGCATACAACCAATGTTATGTCTGGATGTTTTCTTTTTTTTAGAAATTCTCAGGACACAGAGAGCACGTTGAAAAGAACCTAGAAGAAATGAAGAGCAAAATGAAACAGGTACGTTTTTGCCCATCACTTAAAAGAGCAGTTCTAAACCCCAGTCATTTAGTTTAATTAAGGCTGACCTAATTATAAAACAAACTCTGGAGATTATTTAGGAGGTGAAGCCTGCAGGGGCATTAAAGAGGAGATTAGTGATGTTTCTGCTCCCAGCCCTCCTTCACTTGTCCTGTTAACTCTTTGCATGTGTCATGGTAATTTAAAATTGTCCTTCGGAGGTCAAGTTGCAAGTAACTATATATGCTACACTGAATCTGAATGAGCCAGTTTATATCTTATGGTATAATGACTCTAATAGAACTACTTGAGAGAATAAGGAGGGTGAATTCTTGATTCAATTTCTGTGACAAGCCTAATTCCAATTTTCTGAGAAATAATGAGATACTGAAACTCATATTCTGCTCTCTTCTAGTTGGGAGAGAATGGAAAGACTAAAGCCATTGGAGAACTGGATTTACTGTTTGACTATATGGAAAATGCCTGTACTGATGCCCCAAAGAAGGGAGGGAACAAGAAGAAAAACTGAAAGAGTTTCAGGTCAAGCTTGAAGAGATGTCTCCAAAAAACCCTTGCTATTACTGAAATTGATTAACTGTTGTGGAAAAAAACCCCACACCTATAGATGCAAAAAATAGTAAACTAGGTGAGCACAGGATGCATATCGCTGCCTTCTTTGAAAATGAAAACTCCAGGACAGTGTTTGCAGCATTGTTTCTACACAGGACATTAGTTATTTTCAAGGCACGCTCCTGTCCTCCTCATATCCATAGGAATGAGGCAACTGTTCCTATATTTTATATGCTGAGATTTGACACCTGTGAACCAGCTTTGGCAGTGACAGTAGCCAGGATATTTTGAGCCTTTTATTTGGAACTCTCTCCTGCATATGTTGCCCCCTTCTGACCTTTACCTGAAAAGTTGGTATTTCAGATTAATTCTGATTTTATTTTTGTCATTCATATTTAATGGTAACTTATTTTAAGGTAATAATTATACAGTACTTTTATTTATATAGGTTAATTAAAAATATCCAAGGAAATGTATTTATGAATCTGTGCTAGAGGCTTTTAAGTGAACTATGGAATTAAAACTGCTGTGTGATATTTATATACAGATGGATTGTTTTATAATGCTTACTCTTTAATTTATTATAATAAATATCTTCATCCTCTTATATTGCCATCTATAGAGCTTTTCTGTTTTACTCAAATGCAGAGGAGATAAGACACACTGTGCCTGTGGGGCTGCTGGACTAGTGGCTCTATTCTTGTATCCAGAAAGGATGCAGGCTTGGTCTGGGAACATGCTTCTTCACCATAAGGCTGCAATTTCAACTTACAAGAGGCCAGGGCTTAGTGAGGAGCTTGTGGGTTAGCCTTTCTTGTGGGGGGTGGCGGGAAATACAGCATCTCTCATGAGGGTCATTAGTTTGGTTCATTGATTCTGCCTCAATACACCTGTAGACAAGATCCCAAGCTGATGGTGAGAAGTCCCAAACTGTCCCCCTGGCTCAGATGAGATGGTGACGGTCAGGCAGCAGTTTCTACTGAAAACTCAGTAGCATCGCTGTGTTCTCCCTACCCCGTAGGCACGCTGAGCACAAACGGTGCTCTGCAGCATCAGGGATTTGAGAGCACTTTAGAAGAGAAGTGCTTGGTGCCTCCTCTCAATACAAGCTCTTAGACAGAAAAAAACCCCAAGTCACTGAAGAGCAGTTTAATCCATCATTATCATGTCCTTCAGCAATGTATGTACCTTAGGCAAAGACAGAGGGGTTGCTCTGGTGCAGCCAGGGACATTGGTGGCTAGACCAAGGTTAAAGTGGTGAAAAGTATCCAAATAGTGAGAAAGCCAGAGGAAATATGTAATAGCGGATTGTCAACAACTGGTGAAAACTTCTTGAGCAAGGCTTTAGCATTTATTCGTCAGGTCAACAGGCATCCTGTCCACATCTAAAAAAACCCAAAACAGCACGAATGTCCTCAAATAGAGAACTCAGTGTTGCAGTGCAGATGAAGGGGGGTGAAGTTTTGCAAACACAGTATATCAGCGACATTCACATGCAAAAATGCTTGCTAAAAGGATATCTAGAAGACACTCCATTAATAGATACTGTAACATGAGAATAATGTTGGTAGAAAACCTACCTTGTGGTCTACCTTGGTAGCTTCATCACTTAACTCCAGAGAAATCCCAGTTAGTCCAAAAATAGTTAGTCTCAACATCAGCTATTGAAGTTAGATGGTACTGAAGTGGGATTAAACTATCCCATGTTGCTCCTGAACAAGAGCAATTTTGAGATAAAAGCATCCGTCCATACCTAATTTAAACAAGGTTTACATGAACCAAAATTATAACACTTTCTTGTGGGAACTCACATACTAGACTGGCGTATGTTCTATCTAGGTGATGGATGTCTGTTATGTGTCAAACTAGATGCAATCAACATTGTTTACTTTGCTCCACACTCACATTTGCATCTCATAATATATGAATTACACAGCTGTTCACAGTCAAGGTAGAAGTGACCCAACAGTGACAGCCAGTCAAGCTTTGATAACACATGTGTTATCATGTGTTGGAGGTTAACCTTTTACTATATTC
>NW_010312827.1:39794-70085 GCF_000700745.2 Antrostomus carolinensis
TGTCAAGAGCTGTTGGCTGATGTCCTTTCTCTTATCACTCAAACTTGCAACAGCTGACAGCAAAGGGAGGGGAGTTAGGCACCAAATGGAGAATAGACCTTGGACAGACATAGCCTATCCTCAAGCTAGACCTGGCTCCCTTTATATAAAGTCAATGAAATGTAATAGGAATTATCCAGCTGATCTGAATTAAAGGTTTATAAAAATTGTGCCTTTGGACAGAATAACATGACTTTGCCCTAAAAGTACCTGTTTTCTTCCTTGATTATAAATAGAGACTAAAACATGAGCCACACACATGCTGTTCCTTGTTGATATAATCTCTTTACAAATGGATAATGAATGTATTTCCTTCTTCTACTTCCTTTAGGTCTTTTCCACATTGTCTGGGCTGCCCTACCCAAAAACGTGAAATCAATCTCCCAAGCTTTCCACACTGGGCAAAACCCAGATGTAAACCTGTTTGTCCACAAAAATGTAAAAATTAAGTAAACAATGTATTAACTTCTCCGACCTTGAAAACCACCAGGTAGAAGACTCTACTATGGAAACTTCATGAACTGGAGCCTTGGAAATGCCACACAAAAATTTTTGCAGAATTAGCTTCACAGTTTTTCTTGCAGGGCATGTGTGGCTTGTGGGTGTCTGAAGGATGGTGGGTGTTGGTCATTTTTGAACAGACAAAGGAAGTAGAAGTCAGAGGAGGTTTCCCTTATAACCAGGGGAAATGTCTGGGACAAAAAACTATTGAACATAAGAAAATAAAGATGTACTTTCAGTCAGGCAAGCTGTATTTAATTCAGTCAGTAGTTACAACTCAAAAAAGGAAAATCATGCTGAAATGTTTCATTCTGACATTTTCTAAATAAAATATTTCAGTATTACACTTCAGAATGATGTTCTGGTTTAGAATTTTATGTACATTTTCTTTCAAAGGTTGAAAAAAGATTTGAAAGCAAAACAAGCTGTTTCATTTTGAGGTGGACAAGTGCTTTAGGCTGACCCAAAATGAATCTTCTTAATTTAATTTTTTGGTTGGGTCACCAAGGAGAAACTCTGTTGTTCGCGTATTTCTATTTCCTGTTGCCCTATTTTCCTTTCCTCATCCCACCTTCAAGTCATGGACTATTTGTAATTCCCAGAGGTCTTCAACCTACTGCTGTTAGGAAAGACACCTGCTCCACATCCTTCATTGAGGACACCTCCATTATAGAGGCTGGAGGATCACTTCCTGAACAAAAATTGACAGAGATACCTACTGCCAAATTTGTGTTTGATTAGCTCTTCCTTTCCTTCGCTTACTTTAGGTGACCAGAACAGGCACATTTTTTTTGCTACGTAGATAATTATAAAACATTTAAACTACTTCTGAAATGTCATATTGTGAAGACAGGGGAACCCAAAGCATGCACAGAAGTTTCCATATCCTGTTGAGTAAGTATTGGTGACAGTTTAAGAAACATCTCTTAAATACATTGCATGGAGTATTACTCAGTGATGAGATTTACATTTTCAATGCCTGCACATATACTCCTTAAGTGACCTAGAATAATAGAGGGTTGATGTTTCCAATTTGCTACTGGAAGTATATTCTAGATAAAGTGAAGAGCTGAAGCTATCCTGATGGTAAACCAGTGTCGGGATTATGTCAGCCCCTGCTTTAAAGGACAATTAGCTAAACAGTTAGCTGCTTTGAAAAAGGTATGGACTGCATTGAACAACAGTAAATTCCTGATAACCTTTTCAATCACAGCCATCATCAGTACCCAATAGATGTTTGTAAAATTGGTGTAATCTGGAGCAGAACTGACCTGTTAATGTGAAGCAGGATCAGCAGAAGCATTACAGTCAATCTCAGGTTTATAAATAATGTTTCCAGGAAGAAGGTAGTGACCATGAAAAGAAGGAAAACCTACAGTGCGGTTTTGTGGGACCCAGGGTATTTTTGGCAGTCCACTACTCAATGATATGTTACATAAAAGAACATTGGATTGGAAAGTGATGCAACCTCTCAGGGAATCTAGACCAGGATTCTGTGCTGTTCAAGAATTTGTTAGGAAGTCTTATTAGGGTGAGGTAAATTACGAAATACAAGCTATGCTAAGGCTGATGGCACTTCTGAGGCTACACATTCTTCTTAACAGATACTCATTTTAACACCTTTTTCTTGGTTGACACGCAGCTGCAGAATTTATCAGATGAACTGCATGAATTCCACTGCTAACAAAAGTGTTAAACAACTATGTAAAAGAAAAGATTTCTTCAGAAGTCTAGGAAATCACTCTCTGTTTAACCTTTAAATTACAAATCCCTGGCCAAATTCACAGATATCAATTGCTATAATTTAATCTGGAACTCACTGATGAATGGTTTAGAAAATAAAACATTCCTACACTTTTCCTCCTCTAAGGAGAAATTAAAAAAAAAAAAAATTGAGAAGAACTGTCCATTTGTCTTCAGCAACAAATTAACTCATGAGACCCAAATATAAGCATTTTTTTAGTATGAAGGATTAAGGCACAGCATTAAATATTTCCAAGGTTAGGCCATTTTTATTCTCTAGGATTGAATAAAGAGAAAAGGCAAATCTTTTAAACTAAAAACATTTTCTGTTTTGCTCAGGGCAACATGAATCAAAATATTAAAAAAAAAAAAACCCTTAAAAATGTGTCTTTGACTAGCTGACTTGAAACTGTGGTATGGTTGTTTCTGTAGGAAGCAGTAAGGTTCTTCAATGGAAATTGTAGCCCTAGTTTCAATGACTGAATGCAAAATGATATTGTTTTCCAAAAACTGCAAAATTGCACTGGTTTAAAGTTTATTTTGTGTTATAGTTTTCCAAAAGAGCGTCTCTTCTGACTCCTACAATACATTTAAGGAGTAATGATGATGTTCATCAAACTGTGAAAGGAATGGGGCAATCATGTATCTGTGGTATAGTCTACAAGCTATGCAATTGTGAAGACTGAACTTCTGATTTGTCTTTTGCATTAGACCTTGACATGTAAGACCTCCCCAGTGGATTAGCTCATCATGTATCTGGTCCTTCTCCACAGAAGATAGAAAGAAAAATCCTACTGACATCAAAGTGTATAGTATCAGGCTCGTAGTTTGTGCATGTGTCTTGTTTTTTGCTAGGATAGGGTTAGTTTTCTTCTTAGTAGCTAGAAAGCGCTGTGTTTTGGGTTCAGTGAGGATTGTTATGAGAACAATGTTGGTAACTACAAGGACACTGCGCTTGAGCAGTTTCCAAGAAGAGAGGACTGGAAGGGGAAGTGCAGAAGAAAAGTGTAGTAGTTAGTAAAACCCAGAGTTGACAGCTGGATGTGCCAATAAGATATTCCACATCATATTGTCATGTTTAGTATATTAACCGGGGCTGACCGGAAAGGGGGGGATTCTCTCAGGAATCACTCGGGCTCACTTTTCTGGGATTGCGGTTTTGGTTTCGGGGTTCCTTTTTGCTCCTCCAGGATCATTATCAGCGGGTGGTGAGCAATTGTACTGTGCATCACTCATAGATATATATCGTTGTTATCATTATTACTCTTATTATTTTAATTTTATTTTACTCTAATTATTAAATATTCCTTAACTCAATCTACAAGTCTCCTCACCTTTACCCCTCCAATTTTCTCTCTGATTCCCTGGGTGGGGGGAAGGGGGCAGGGGGGGGCTGCAAGTGGCTGTGTCATATTTGGCTACCAGCTAAGTTAAACTGTCACAGCATGTATCAATTATATTACAAAGAAAAGACGAAAGATTTCAACACAGATATTAAGATGGGACTGATGAATTAAACTGCTCTGATGAAAGGCTTGTTCCAGCAAGTCTAATGTATTGACACTTATGTGGGAAGCAAAGGTTCCTAAATAAAGATTAGACATTGCTTGTCATTGCAGTGACCTTTTTTTTGTTGGTCTAAAACTATCCAGGCTTTGTCTTAGGTGAATACTTCTTATCAAACGTCTCTCAAATTTCTGGTTTGTCCAACCTTTCTCTTTTAGTGGTTATCCTTTATAATGTGACTCCTGCCAGTCTTGAACAGCAGAAGAAAATTCAAACTCTCTGTTTTTCTTTTCATAAGGGCAGTTAATGACAAAACAAGGGGAAATGGTTTTAAGCTGAAAGAGGGTAGGTTTAGATTAGATATTGGGAAGAAGTTCTTCACTGTGAGGGTGGTCAGACACTGGAACAGGTTGCCCAGAGAAGCTGTGGATGCCCCCTCCCTGGAAGTGTTTAAGGCCAGGCTGGATGAGGCTTTGAGCAACCTGGTCTAGTGGAAGGTGTCCCTGCTCATAGCAGGGGGGTTGGAACTAGATGATCTTTAAGGTCCCTTCCAATCCAAACCATTCTATGATTCTATGATTTTATCACAAAAAAAGAGGGATAACTGAGATTTTAGGTAGATAATCCCAGATTTAGGGATTTTCAACTCTGATGCTCATTTTTGTCTGCTAACTCAAAAATGGAGAATACTTGTTTGTCAAGCACAGCATTTGGCAAATAATATGGTTATTTTGTGGACATTAACTTGTCAACTTCAACACAATGATCATTGCTCCTGCATGTAACAGGTTTCATTAAATTTAGAAAAGCATCTTGGTTTGGTGGGACCCATTGTGTCTCAGAAAATGCAAGACAGTTACTTGCACGTGAAATGTCCGGTTCAATTCAACATGTGAGGTTGAAGCCTCCAAAATAGGGAGCTGCTCAACCTTGGCATCATGCTCTCATTTTTAATATGTCAATGATTCAGTTGTTACATGACAAGGACTTCTGGGGAGTGACTGGGAACACAAAACAAATCAGTGACCAAGACTCTGATCCTGCAAATTGGTGAAACACCACAAATTTCCCTAATTTTGATAATAGCCTTGTACGTGTCATTTGCTCCAGCTTTGGTGACAGAAAACTAGCTGGCAAATCCTGAGGCAGTGCCCACAGGTCCCCGCAGAGCCCACCTGTAGGCCTCTAGCTCCCTCAGCGGCAAGGATGTTAGGCAGATGAGGGGAGGTCCTCTGAGGGCCCAGCCCCTTCCATCAGCCTCAGCTGATGAGCACAGACTCAGACAACCAGCCTCCACTGGTCTTTGGCTGGGCATGACAAATCCCAGGTGTGGAGTTAAGGGTGTTATGTTGCTCATGGCTGAAACTACTGGCAAGAGAAAGAACCAGAAACAAGCAGCTTTCTCTATGACATTTTGCTTTGGAAACCTTCTGGCTGCAAGAATGTAAATTTTGTTTTTAATTTCTTAACTGTTTTCCATTGGTACTTTTTACACCACTTGCAGTTATGAACTTCAGTTTATTTTGGCAACCCAGTGACACTGGAAATTAATAAATAATAAAGAATGTGGTTTAGGTGAGACAAACATGAGGTTTCTCTGAAAATAGGAAGAAGGGAGCAACTCATCTTTTCTACACTTCTGAAAAGTAAAATAGAGAATTTTTTTAGAGTTGCAGTATGAAGTTAGGGCTGGAAGGGTTAGTTTTATGCCATAACCTCATAATCAGAACCGAGATAAGAGAGAGGTTGCAGATTGATAAATTATCTCCCATTCTTTGTTGTGTGGTTACAGCAGTATATGATAAATAAAACCTTTGTTTTTCAGAAGTGACAGATTAGTGAAAATAAACCTCAGCACTTCCAGAGGTTTGGACAAAAATTTCAGACCTGGAATACTTTTCAGGACTTGCTTGCTAGAAAAAATGTCCCTTCCAGAGGAAAGGAATTCTCATGTGGAAAAATTTGCTTTCAGATAATCTAATCTAAACCTGGAAATGTGAGGAAACATTTTACAAGCCCTGAAGAGCTTATTTGGTATCTGGTATTGCATCAAAATTCACTAAAGTTTACAGTAAGACTGATAAAAACTTCTTCCCAAATGGGTACAAGAACTGGAAGTTTTTATTAGAGATGGTAAAAAAAGTCTTTAGAATCAAGGCTGCCATGTGATTTTCCCAGCCTGTACAGAGGGGTATAGATTCAACTTCTTTCTGCCTATGTAACAAATACAAGTAATCAGAGGAATGATATCAAAGGATTTTTTTTTTTTTCCTGTTGGTAGAAAATGGATTTTCTGAAGAACTTAATGTTTTTCCTGCTTTTCTACATAATTCGTGATTTTTCTCCTGGAAACTCAAAACCTGGAAAACTCAGTACTGACATTAAATTGTTGGGGAAAAAAAAGTTTTAATTGGTTGTTAACTGTAAACTATAGGTCTATATTTTAAAAAATTAAAAGTAGTTATTTTCATATGGAGAACATCAACAACTTTAAAATTAGTTTCAGTTCACTCCTACAAGCATATTAGATGATTTAAACTTCACAGTTACAAAATTAATTGGATATATGTGAGTTTGTAAAGTCAATGCTCGAGTCTCTAATTGTAATTCTGCATATAAAGATTCCCTAAAAACTTTACTAAATCTACAAATATTAAGAGATGATTGAATTTTCTGATTTGTTTAAGAAGCTCTTAAGGTGTTTGTAAAGCATCTCTTCCATAATTTAAAATAATGTACATGTTTTTACATATTGGGCTACAGTCTAAGTAAAGAGTAAAATCTAAAAATAGGATAAAGAGTAAAATTTCAGACAAGCAAGTTATCCAAAGTTAGGTATGATCAGAATTTTTCTTCTTCTTAAGTTTCTAAAATAAATTACAAATAATGTAGGAAATGTTAATGTCATTATTATCTCCCGGGTTTCTAGATGTAATCACGATTGTTGTTAATATAAATGGAATTAGATTTAATTATATTAATTGCATTAAGGAACGCTATATTTTAGATGGTAACACAAAGTTTCCCCATAATTTTAATTGGAAAAAACCCTCAACATTTCTCTGATCTGAACTGAAAATCTCAATGCATATTTTGACGTGACATTTGTTCTTTCTCTCTAAGTACTATTTACATTTTATGATATTTTATATTTCTACAACTTTTAGGAGTCTTTACAATACAATCTCTTTTTCATAAATACCACCAAGAAGAAACTCAGATTTTACTGCATCATCTTGTTGCCTACTGTGCTGTTGCTCCCCCCACTTTTATTCTCTGGTGTTACCATTGGAGAACCAAAGTTGGAGCCATTCTGTGCCAGTCAGTCCAACAGCAGCCAGGATTTTGGCACAAATCTCACTTGAGAGATGCTTGGCAAGTATTTCCCATTTTACTGTGCAGGAGTTTTTGTTGGTGTTGAAAAGTGACAGGCTAAAACTGATTCCGTTTCCAGCAAACAAAAAACCTTTAGCTCCAAACCAAATGGATGACTTCAGTACTTTATGAAGCTATGGAAATATACTGGAAGCAAACACTTCCTACATAGTTGTTTGGTGTGGGGCTTGGTTTCTTTGGGGGGCGTTTGTTTGGGGTTTTTTTGTTTTTTTAAAATTAAAGAAGACTCTTGCCAATGAAGATCAAGTATAATGATTTTTCTTAATGTCATTTGTTTTGCTGCCTGTTGTTAACATAGCCATGCCAGCGGAAAGATTCAATGCTGCTATTGCTCACCAGTGACTGGCTAGGTTTCTTATAACTCTGTATGTCCTAACATACCACTGTAGTTTCTGAAAATTTTCCAGAAATTCTATTTCATTACTATTTTAATTTACATTTCAAAATTTGTTACTCACAGGACTTTGCATTAGTGACACAGCTGCCTCTGATCAATCTGCTCAATCTATGTTTTAAATAATGTCCTTTTCCAACACCAAGAAATGTTCCTGGGATGGAGGCTGTAGTTTCTACAGCTTCACAAACTCCTAGCCCAGGTCCCAGTTGAGGTTACTCATACAGCCGTACTGGCACCCTTTGTTGGCATTGCCAAGGTGCTCACGGATGTCCGGGCTTAAGAGAACAGAGGGGAAAAACCTTGAAAAAATAAATTTGAGAGAGAAGCAAGCAAGAAGGGTATAAAACATGAAGGGGAGAGAGAAAACTGAAAAACGTTGCACAAAGGTAGAAGGAAAGAGACATTTTAGTATCAGAGTGGTGCCATGCAAACTGACCCACTTCTACCAGCCTGGCAGCTGTGGGCATCCTCCTCCCCCAGAACTGAGCCCAGGTTTCCATCCAGTTTGCTTTTTCCTTTCATAATTTTAGTACAACCTTTTTATAAAGCCATGATGAAATTACAAGAGAAAGCAGGTCACAGACTCTTGAACACTCTATGTCGCAAGAGAAAAAGAAGAGTTTGGAATAGCTACCTGCCTACGTGGGCAAGCTGAGCTGTCTGTTATTGCCCAGCACAACTGTGCACTCTGCAATAATACCACTGTACAGGGATTTCCTAGTGTGAGTCTGGCGGTAACAGGCTCATGTTTTCTAATGAGTTTGAGGACTGAATCACTGTTGTTAAGTGAGGTCACTTGACTGGTTGATGGGAACGATATGAATATGATACTTTTTCATATGTCTTTCATAATCTCTTTTCTCAAAGAGCTGATGGGTCTACCCATCAGACTACAAGAGTGTGACTAATAAAGGCTATATACACAAAGGTTTTATGTCAAATTCAGCTCCTTGTCTAGCCATGAAGTGATTACTGATTTTAATTGCACAGTTGGAGTCATTTGAAGATATTCAGGGAGTGCAGAGCATTCTTTCAAAGTAACTAATCTTTGGCCATAATAATTACTACTGCTTTGAAAACTTAAACTCTTGTCTATTTTCTGTGCACAGAGGGAAAATTTTCATTTTATCACCTTGGTGATTTCAAACTGGACCCTGAATATGCACTGTAATCTGTCTCTGAAAAGACTGAATGTGCTGAGACTTTCCTATCAGATGACTCAAGTAAAACTATCTTGACAGACAATTGTTGGCCATCTGTCACCAACTGAAACACAGAACCAAGTCTATAGCACAGGGAGATACACTACTCGAACCAGTCTGTGCCATTTCTTGAAGATGAAAGCACATTAACAGTATGTTTTATGGCAATTCACATTTGAGACTTACTTGAAAGATGTTACTCATAAAGTGCAAAGAGATGCAAATATCTAGAGGAAATGTAATTTTTCTGTTGTTGTTTTGTCTTCTATATCTGAGTTTGAGTGTGATTTCTGCTTTACTTAATGCCTTAAAATTCTGTGGAGTTTATCTAAGGCATAGCAGTAAGAAGTTCTGAGTGTGGTGGATATGTGGCCCTGGTGGTGGAGGGCTGCATTGATGCTTAAGGGACTGGAGCATCTTTCATCTGAAGGAGGCAGCGAGAGCTCAAACCATTCAGCCTGGAGAAGAGAAGGCTCAGGGAGGTCTTATCAATGTGTATAAATATCTGAAGAGAGGGGGCAGTGAGTAAAGAAGAGTTAGCCAAGCTCCTCTCAGTGGTGCCCTGTGACAGGACAAGAGGAAATAGACACAAATTAAAATGCATGAAATCCCATCTGAACACACTAAAACAGTTTTGTACTGTGAGGGCAACCAAACGATGGTACAGGTTGACCAGAGAGGGTGTGGAGTCCCATCTTTGAAGATATGACAAACCCAACTGGACATAACCCTGGGCAACTGGCTCTGGGTGGTCCCATTTGAGCAGGTGGGGTTGAACAAGATGATCTCCAGAGGTCCCTTCCAACCTCCACCTTTGTTGCTCCTCAACAAATGCAGCTGAGGAGCACCCGGACAGGCACCATGTAGTGTGGATGTGTCACGAGAACAAATATAGTGATTTCATAGCTAGGGATGAGAAAGACACCAGACTGACATCTAATCTTAGGCATCAATTTTTTTTAGCTTTTTTTACACTGTCCCATTTTCAGTTATGGAGGGATTTTTTCTAACCAGAGTAGTGTACTTACAATATTTAAGTAGAAGCTGCCAGTACCATCTGTTCATGCTATCCTGTTGTTTCCCTCTCTTTTATGACTACTGAAGCTGGTGGCAGTGAATTGTTGGGTATGTGCTGAGTTTGCTTTGGTAATTTAAGTATTCATGTCTGAAATCTTGGCTCATAATTGTTCAGTAATTGTACAAAATCTATAGCAGCTCCAAAAGTTCCTGTTATAATAAGAGAAGGTTACAAGAAACAGTATTTAAACACTGGTGGGCATTTTGTGCTTACCTACATGCCTATGTTCATTACAGCCATGTTCAGAGAATTGCAGAGTCAGTTTTGGCTGCTTGGAGATGATCCATTCCAAACTTCTCTCTCCAATAGAGGCACTAGAGTATCTCATTTTTTGTGTCCTACACTAGTATTGACACCCTCAGTTTTCGGAAGATATCACCAGACTTCGTTGTTACTCATAAAGTCATATTTCTGAGCACAAATAGTGCAGCTCTTCATGTAGACCTACTATTTTTCAGAAGGCCAAAGTAAATTAAATAGGATAAGGGAACAAAAGAAACAGTAGAGAATAGTCTTAAGAGACAGTATTACATTAGCAGCAGCTAAGCAAATATGAGTAATGTTTATAGGAAGTATACGACTAATTTAGTTCTAGTTATACTAACAGGAAATAAATAAACAGAAAATGTGAAAGGCGAGAAGATTCCGAATTAAGAAACCAGATGAGGCTTTTCATGGATGGAGATCAAAATGCCAATTAAGTTGCAAAACAACCAGTAGGTAAGATTGTGACCTTAAATAGACTAACAGAACTTTGGAGCAATGGTAGATGTATCTCTCTGTTCTACATATATGAAGAAAATTTAATATTAATAATATTTACTGAACTCTTATAGATCAAGACAATTCTATGGTTCACAATGAGACAGTGAAGAAAGGATCTTCTCCAGGATGGTGCTCTCATGCATTCATGTCATAGGTCACACACAGCCTTCTCTGAAACTTAGTCCCTAGCCTAAGGGAAAGTCAGGCAAGATTTTCTTCTCTAATAAGTTGGCTACACTGTTAGTTTTTCTTATTCTTTTTCTTACTTATTCTTTTTCTCTTTCGTTTTCATGATCTTAAAATTTACACATTTTTAATTAATGTAACACATGAACTTTGCATGTGTTATCAGTATCGTGTTGTTCCTTAAGTAGTCATTGATACTGTGCATCTAAAATTTTCTGTATGGAGAGAGCCCATTTCCCTCAGGACAGGCTCCTTGAACTCCTGTGGTTCCTAGTCTAGGTCTGGAAGTCAACTGGCTCTGGGTATATCAGTTCCACTGCCCATACAAAGCTTTGCAGATCTTTTCTGTCTTCATTGCTAAAAGAGCTGGAGTATCTGAGTTAGTTTCTTCCTCTGCTTCATATAACTTTAAAATAGTGAATAATACCAATTATTTGGTATTCTATATTATTTATACTGTAATCATGTCTGAGTGCCAATGTGGCACTAAAATTCAGTGTACAAAGTGCTACATGAGACCTCAAAAGAAAAGACCACCTTTATTCTGAACAAGTAACAGATGAGAAGGTTAAGGAATATTGGCTATTCTCTGACTAGTAATTAAGTCAGAGACAGTATCAATGTAACCAGTTTTACAGGATTGGATATTAAATGGTACCCACCATCCTTCTATGAAAGCCCTATTTATTTATTTATTTATTTTAAAAAAATGGTCACCTTACATCTGCGTCCTTTTATATCACTCAATTGAAAAGTTAGCCAATTCAATAAGATATTTGCTGATTCACGTACGAAGGTCTCTAGAGCCCCGCGTAACAATGTCACTGCTACAGCCCTGTCAGCATGGTGATAGGAGCTCACAGAACAGACAAAATGAAACCTGTGGGCTCAAGGGTTTTCTGGCAACATCTGAAGTTTCAGAGATGTTGAAAATTATTGATTTTCTTGTGAAAAGCCATTACAGACTGGCTACATGACCCATTTATTCCATTTAGAGGAAATCCGTTGACTAGGGAGTACCACACCTTGGGGAACCCAAGGCAGTTTTGCTTTCTGACTCTACTCTTGGTATCAACCAAGATCCTCTTCTAGGAACAAACTAGGAGTAAGCTGCTAATCTGCTGTCCACATACATCGTACCCTGAGGTTTGGTGCACCTCATCTGTCAAGCCTGATGGCATTTAGAGAGTTTGTGTACAGACCACAGTTCAAATGAACACTAAAATGCACATAGGGCCTCAGGTCTCCACCATCGTCTCCACTTTCCAAAAGTCTAAGCTCTCCTCCCCTTGTTTGTCCTCTTTGTCCCTGGACCCCATCAGCACTTCAGTGTTGGTGAAGATACTGGGATGTGTGGATGGTCCTGTTGTAAAATGCATTTCCCAGAGCTGTTACAGGTGAGACTCCTGAAGCTGGATTTGAGTCCAGCTTGGCCTGGAGGCTGCATGCATGTTTGTGTAAATGGCCAGTGGAATCAAAGCTGGGTGAGTTTATTACCCCACTCATCTTACCCTTCTTCTTCTCAAAGTCAACTCATGCCCCTGGCATGGGCATGTTGGTGGTGCCATAATGGCGCACGCAGCTCTGCTGCTGGCTCTAGCAACTCAGAGTCTCTCTGAGTGGTATCAGTTGTAGCCTAAATAATTTTCTCTGATCCATTTAAGCCCTTCTGTGTTGCTCTTGAAACATTAAAGGAATTAAAAACTCTCCTGGGTGAACATTTGAAGAGCTTGCTTTTACTTCCAACAAAAATGGTATCACTATAGGCTGAAGTATTACTATACTGGACCAAAAACTGCTTTCTCCCTTTTCTTGCATACACCTCAGCCAGTCCCAGGGGTCTTGACATTTGACTTCCATTGTTCCTTGCCTTAACAGCCTCACATTTGTAGTGTCATTTCAGCATTTCCAAGTCTATCCTTGGTGTGATGTTCCTTGCATGTCTAGAGTGGCACCTGAGAAACTCTCAGCATTTGGTTGTCTCAGAAACAGGCCAAAGACATAGACTGACCAATCTCTGTTGGAGTAACTCTGTAGAAGAGTGACCATCTGACTCTATGACCTTACTTTTACCTCCTCTGTGATGGGTATGCTGGGACCTTGCACGTTATTTCCCAGTTGCCGCAGCTCTTAGCGGGCTCATGAGGCAACTTGACAACCAGGCATGCCCCGGTTCTCGAACAGAGCCCTTCCTGGAGCCCTCCCTTTCACACTAAACCTCCTGCTTCTTCTGGGGCAAATTCTGCCCTGGCAAAAGACTAATTACAGACATTAAAATAGGCAGCAAACTTCTTTGTTACTAGTTGCTGTAACCCTGAAACAAAACACTTCTTAAAGACTGGACAGAGAAGTTTTAAAGGCAGTGCAGTGCAGTGCAGTCCAACATCCTTATAAATAACTGATTTTCTAATGTTTCTTAGGGTAAATTAGCAAAGATTTTTTTCTCTCCAGGCCATTACCTTTCAGAAAAGCGATATCATAAGGTTTTGTGGAAAAATAAAAAAATATTTCACACATCTGGTATACTTTGTTACGAAACCAAACTAACCAGCTCATTTACTTTTTCCTCACTTGACCACCACTTAAATGAAAGAAGACTTCTCACATGAGAGAGAAGTTCTTCTTTCTTGGAAACCTTGACCCTGCTGCCAGTAAATATGGAGATATCGTTTAGAAAAACGTCACAGATGATTGTGGTCAAATTTGTTGAAAGTGGAGCAAGACGTATAAAAAAGCACAGCAACAATACTGATCAGCCAGCACACGAGCAATAGGTTATCTACATGAGCATCTCAGCGCAGAAGCTGCTTTGAGGGTTAACAAAATTAGGTTAACCTCTGCCATCTAACCAGTCTTGCTGTGTCACATACGCCGCTGTGACTGTAGAGGCACGAAGATTTGGGAGCGAAGATGAAATTATATTCTGTTTTCAGATCTGGGCATTTTCTAGTTCTGCTTTGTCTTTTCACTGTAGAAGGCAAAAAGTCAGCTACAGGAAAGCATACCTGCCGAAAAGGACTCCTCTCTCAAGTGACAGAGAACCTGTGTATCAAGGCAACTAGTTTAAAATCATCTGTTCCTGTAAGTTGATCCCAGTAGTTGAAAAGTTTATTTTATTTATAGACGCTTCTTTACCAGCTTTGTTACTGAGCACCTAGAAACTTTAATAAGCCAAATGTTATCTACAGTCCTGAGATACAGGACACTGCCGCTAATCCTTTTGTAAAGATGGGAGAAAAGAAGATGCATAGGGAGGTGGGATGAGTTTGCCAAGGAGTTTGCCATGGAAGAAGTTTGTAGCTAGGCTGGGATTGGAACACAGATTTGCTGAGTCCTCATCTGAATAAGATGATGATTATTATTACTATTAAGTTTGGTACAAACAAGACTTAAAACTCTGTCTCCTTTTCTATGCTTAGGTTAATTAATACTAGCACATTATATTTTACAGAAGGATCTCATCAAGAACACAAGACTGCTTAAAAAGACAACAAAAATACTGTTTATGGTAAGATTTATACTACTGGTTTTCCATTTTCTTACTTTGATTTTCCTTTGTTCTGTAGAGATAGCAATGTGTGATCAAAAGGAATGACAACCGACACAAAAATCACGTGTGTTTAATTGGGAAGGACATGATAATTATGAAAGCCATATGTTTAATGAAGTCCTCTGCTTAGAGGAAGTGTTATCTCTGCCCCATAGAAAGGGATATTCCCCTGGGACACGAGGGGAGAATTGACCGTGATATGGGGGAAAGAGGTGGATTTGGAAAGCCTGTCTGGAGGCACTTCTCTCTAGGTGGTTGCAGCGGTGCTCTGCCAGAGGAGTTGGGGCGAGAGTGTTTGCCGTGTTCGGGGAAGGGTGCTCGTGATAGCTCCTGTGAGCACCTGTCTGTGTCCGATCCTCCCCAGAAATGCTTTCAGACACCAGCCCTTTCACATGAGGGCCAGGGCCTCAGCCACTGTCTCAGCAGTTGAGGTACCTTCTGCTGAGGGTGTGTGGTACCATGGACAGCCCGGGGATGTTGCAGAGCAGCCAGGACACCCAAGGAGCTGCTTTGGGCTTTGACCTTTGCAGGTACACTGGAGGAGGGGAGATCAGAGCTCCCCAGTGTGACTCAGCATGGGAGTGAGGACATTAAACTTCATGTGCCTATTTGTGTGCCTATTCATAAGTGACTACAAGTGTGTGAGATATTTTCGCTTTCTTAATGCAGAGATGTAGTCAGCAGGGCCAACTGAGTCAGTTTATCCTGAAGTAGAGACCTACTGGCCTTTGAACTCCCCTGGATCTCATTGATTACCTTGCCAGTGAAGGCTCCTCACTTGCCTGTGGGACCTACACCTGGGTACTTGCATTTGGGTGGCTTAATCTGCAGCTGCATTACCCTCCAGGTGGGAATTTCACAGCTGATACTTGGTTCCATTGCCTAAAAATAGGCATATAGCCATTTGAAATACCTTTGGGTATGCAAGAGATCCCACAGACCCGTGTGGAATAATTGCTGGAGGTAACTAAAAATCAGAAAATGGCTGTGTCCACACACTAAAGGAAGGTATGGTGTCAAAGAAAATCCCAGGTGAAAAACGCTACTGG
Organism: Antrostomus carolinensis; assembly: GCF_000700745.2. NCBI lineage: Eukaryota > Metazoa > Chordata > Aves > Caprimulgiformes > Caprimulgidae > Antrostomus > Antrostomus carolinensis. The sequence continues at coordinate 55,207 of NW_010312827.1, forward strand.
TATGCCAGGAATTTAATAACATCACCTTTTTCCTGGGTGTTTACTGGTACAGGAGATGGGAAAAAATGCAGGCTTCTTCTCCGACTCCCAGAACCAGTCACGGTTTTGACTCCACAAGGCTTGATGTATGTTCTACTAGTGATTCCGGATCGACACTTGGCACCCCTTTCTGACAACTACCTCCCCTGTGGACCTTGATGAAAACCATAGCTCCATATCACTGACCCCCGCTCTTTCCCCCTCATAGAGAGCATCTCTAAGTTTTGGTAATTTCTACTATAAAAGGGGAATGGAAGTGCCTTTTGCCAATTACCGTAAAGGTATGACTAGAGTCACTCAAGCTCCACCTTGCAGGTAAAAAGTAATATAAAAATAGCCCAAAGAAAGGAGGGAATTAGGGAAGACACCATCACAACCAGGGAAGATGCCAACACCAACAAGTCAGGGATGACTCCATCACTGACCTCTGACCCCTGGGACCAGCTGACGGGCTGAGTCTCTCTTCCCCCACATTGGGAGGCCTTTAGGTAAGACTAAGACTTAGACTTAGAGGAGGATCTTCCTCAGAAACTTAGAAAATCTCTAGAGAATTATTCTACCAACCTAGCTCTTTGTAGTAACTTGTTACCTTTTAGCAATTAATAACACTTCCAATAACTGGTAACCTGAATGCTTGTATATACTTCTTCAGACAGTGGTTTATCACTGGCAATCCATACGAATCTATATTAATCCTGTTGCTCTATTAAAGGTGCTTTCATTTGCTTACAGACTTGCTGCACAATTTCTTATTGGGCTGCTGCCTGATAAGGCTGTGAGAGTCCGTAGGCTGTGACTGGCCAACAGGTGTGGGACACTATCGAGTGAATCCGGCACTGGTGTGTCCAGGCTTGTAGGGGAACATTCAACTTTGTCTGTCTGTAACCAGCCACACCAACCCTGTGCCCAATGGGATGCCACTAAGTGCTGCAGGTTTAGCCATGTGAGTCCATAAATCATGGGTACGGGAGTAAAATGCACTATTGAATGAGTCCGCCATTGTCAGACCTGTGGTGCTTAATTGGGCATCACTCAGGATCTAAGCCTGGCCACCCCCAGCTCCTCCAGTTATCTGAGGGTGAGTTGGGACACAAAGGCATTTATTTCCTGCTAAGTTGCTTTACTACTCCTTTCACACAACAACCAGTCAGATATGACACAGGGTGTACAGGATGACTGTTCTCTTCTGGAGCAGTAGTTGAGGATGGGCAGTATACCCTACAGCATCTCTAATGTCATGGGACAGTAACACTCACAATGCCTCCTACAATTTGGCCAACATGGTCTGATTTAAGTCCTCAATTTATCTTCCATTTATTCTTTGTGTGTTAAACAGATTTGTTGCTGTCAGTTCTGTTTATGGTTGGTCTTATCAATACTCTTTTGGATGCCAGCACAGCATCCTCCTGCCTTTCATTCAGAAACTACAGGTGTAAATTGAATTGTTCAAAGAAAAAGGAAGCAATCCAATAGGATACTAAAATTAATGAAAATGTTTTTATTGATTATATGCTTTCTAAACACGCACATTTTTATGAGACTGAAGTTTTAGGCCAGAGTCGATTTGTGAGGTTTTCATTTGGCAACTCTTTACCTGCTTTGTTTTCAGACAAACTGCAGTGTTCGAGATCAGCTCCTCTCCTTCTACATGAAACATGTTTTCAGTCATCTTGGAGTAAGAAGTGACAAGTTGTACATTATTAGTGCCTTCCAGGTTCTGCAAGCAAACATGAATGCCTGTGTGAGTATATTCCTAAGAGTCAAGCTACGTTTGTCCAGCTGAAAGGCTACGGAAGGGCTCCATCTCAGTTTTTCAGCAGCTAGAGAGGATGATTCAGAGCCATGGTGTGCCCCACATCACACAGGACCCAACTTCCCAAGGTCTTCCCCACTGGGGCCAGGGAAGTTTAATACCATTCATTTCCTCCAGAGTGAGCTCATGGAGAGCAGGCAAGGTGATAGAGATACCACAGAGACAAGTGACTTCCCTACTGATGTTGTCACCTTGTGCTGCCCTCTCAGCAACAAAGCTGCAAAGAGACAGGGTAATCACAGGGAGAAATGTGGGTCCTCAGGTTTTGATGATGTAACAGTGGTTATGCTTTCCTTCTTCAACAGCATCCCCACTGGATGTGTGTAATCTTTGCTCAATGTCATCTCTGCTCCTCTATACTGATTTTTGAAAGAGCTGGTCATGTCTCATGAGGAAGCAGGGATTGCAATTATGAAGCATGTTGGAGCAATTTCCATGTGTCAGCCATGCCCACAGTGGGAACAGGTCAGGGAGTGATGCTGCCCACTGGCAAAATGTCCCTAGAATGGATACAGGTGTCCCAGGGAAAAGGCACTTTTACAAACATTATGTCATCGTCCCACCCTGTAACTAACAACAGGACAACAGTTAAAGCACATTTTTTCCCATGCAAATATGCACACTAACATACTACGATGCTAAGACAACACTGTCACTTGTAGGTCATTTCTCTTGTCTTATTTTTAAGGGTAGATGAATAACAACAGGATGTGCCTTAAAACTTTATATCCTATGGCTATTTGTTTTTCTGCTCTAAACCTGCAGTCCTCACTAGTCACACTGTCCCAAAAAGTGGATTGTGACATGGATATCCAGGCAAATGTCTATAGTAATTTTTAAAAGTGAGAGAAGGATGAGAAGTCAATGAAATGTTAATGAATCAAAAGTTCATCTAATCTGAATTGTACAGTAGCATGAAAGAAAAGGACATTGGTTCTACATACACACAAATATTTGCAATTCAAAAATAGAATAGAATAGAAGCTTCAGAGATTTCTTTGCAGTGCTATAGCTCAGAACACAACTAGAAAATTTGCATAATGTAAAAAGATTCAAATCTCAGTGGGAGAAAACTCCACCAGCTTTCAGGTTCTGCAGTTAAAACGGTGCTAAACAGTTGCAATTTATAGTAATTATTCACAGCACTCAGCACACCACTGTGGTTATCTGTGTCTGTCAAAATTCCAGATATTTTATGCTATGATGTACTTTACAGAGATTTCATTCTTGTATGGAAAAGCAGTTACACTCCATACAAGTGTCAGTGCACACTCAGAAGTTCAAACTGCCAACAGTGACTGAATTCAGGATAGCAGTTATTTTGAAATGCCATCAGTGACTCGAGCTTGCTATGTAACTTAGTAATAAGCTTGCTTCTGTGCTGTGTGCAGACAAAATGCTGCAGATTTCTCAGAGCTCCTTCATTCTTTTTCATAATTAGTGCTAATGTTTTACCCAACACAAGTCTAAACATAACAATTTACATATTTGGAACTTCAAAAATACTGTTAGGAGAGAAAAGACTTCCTCCGGTAGTAGAAAAACAATGGCTCTTTGAGAAATGATGACTTGTCATTATTTTCTAGGAGACATCTAGTTTCTGGAAACTAACATTTTAAAAAGTATTTGTATTAATTCAAAGCCAACAATACAAAACTATATGAAAGACTAATAGAAACTGTGAACAGAATGAAAGTAATGGATCCTTTGCTAATACAAAATCTGGGATTTCTTCATCACATTATTCCTTAATAAATTAGTAAACTAATTAATCCATCTACATAAGCTCTTTAATTTTTATTATCTAATTGAGTTATAAGAAGTTTATCAGAAGGGGTTTCCACCATGGCAAAATACTCATCTAATGAATTTGTTACCTTTCAAGGATAATATTCTTGAGACAATTGAGGGAAACAGTGATACCTTTATACACATACTCATCCTGCATTTTGTCATAAACTCAGACTCTAGTTCAGCCAGCTAGAGGTATATGTGCCATTTAAAAAAATCCTAACAGTATTTGTCTCCAAACTACTTCCAAAGACTTTTTACTATATTATTATTATGATTCTTACCCTGCTAGTTCTTGGTTTTGTCCAAACAAGGAAACATTAATATTTTCCAATGATTTAGGAGCACAAGTCCCGTTTTTCAAAAATATCTAGGTACTAAAATCTCTAAATCCCTTTTCTGCAATGAAATTGGGCTCTTTCATTTACAGCATGACTGCATGGTAAAGGAAACAGATATATTTCCTTGGATACTGAGAGCACCCACCTGCAGCACCACTGGCCTCAGCAAAAGCCTCTTTACTTGCTCGTGTGTCCTATTGAGTCAGCAACATTGCCAAGAGCAGTATGAAGTTGCTTCTGGGGTTAGACATATTCCTACATCAGTGGCAGATTATGGAAGTTTTTTTCTCCTATTTCAGTGGAATGTGGAAAGGCAATATATTCTTTGCAGGGTTTTCAGTCATTGCTCTATTGTCATAGGCAGAGCTTGTAGACCTCTAGCAGAGATTGCAGCATTGTTCGCAAGCTAACTTGTTTGCTCATTTGTTTACTTGTTGTTTATGCAGGGAGAACAGAGTTTGTAACGTGTATTACCACTCAAGCCAGCATAGTCATTAAGGTCAGTCCTGCTACTGAATGATTTCTGTAGAAATACACTTTGTACAAGCTGACTTTGTCTTTAAAAAAAAAAAAAAAAGCCCCTAGAACTGCCCTAGTTAGAAGGTTTTTAAAAGTTTACAAATTAGAGTTGCTTTTATTTGCGCTTTCATCCTGCAAGATGACTTTAAGAAGCACAAAAGGGGACTTGAAAGAGAAAATTGTGGCTCCTTTTTAAAACCTCTGTGTGAGGTAGAAAGAAGGACTAACCATCTGTTTCAGTGGAGTCACCTCTTTTCATGTGAGTTCAGGACATCTGCCTTTTGCATTTTCAAACACATTGTCCTCGTTCATAGATTGGAAAATGTCAGTTTCTTCCACTTTTTTCCCTGAAAAAAAATATTCTTCTTCCTGGAAAGCCTGGAGAGCTGGGGAGTCAGCAAGATGGCTTGCTCAGAAAGCTCAGCCAGGCAGCTCCGAAACGCCCAGCTGGACTAGCTTTGGCCAGCCGGCACTGGCCCATCAGAGCTGGTTAATGAGTCCCCCAGTGTTCTTGCTCCTGACAACCCTCTGGGATGGAGCACCGACTCGCTGATGCTGTCAGCCATGCCCCAGCTGGCTGGGTTATACCCAGGGTGCAGCCTTTGGGTCCTCTAGGATGAACTGATTGACTTTTTCCTTTCTAAAATCAGCTTCCAACTCAAATCTTGCAGTGATGAGAGTCCTGTGTCTCTGATATCACAGCGGGGGTAGAGAGATGCCAGAACTTGCAAGTAAGACATTGTTGACTGACTTGGGTAGGATGCCTGGGAGCTGGGTAGATCCTGCTGGTAAAACTCCCAGTGACCTAAATGGAAAAAAACTTAGCTTGACAAAAGGGTGCAAGATTAGCCTGTAATTAGTCAGAGAGTGGAGGAATGGGCAGAAATATAGGGTGAAGCATAAATTAACTTTATAAACATGTTTGTAGGGTTTGCAGAAATGCATAAAACTGCCCTCTATACTTTGCAAAGGTCTTTGGCCCTTAGCCTCACCTTATCTGAAGATGCAGAGTTGAAGGGCCCTGAATCTTAGAGCTAGGTTGCACTGTGCAAAAGCTGTAACTGCAACTGATGTAAAGATAAATAGAAAGTGTTTGATAAGAAGACTCAGTGGTATTCATATTACATTTTTTTGTGCTGTGATCTCAACTTTCCAGGAAGAACACAGGTAAAATAACACACTTGTAGCAGGAGATGCTGAAACAATGCTGAGTTCACACATTTTACCAGTAGTCCTATGGTGCCACACTGTGGGTTGGAGTCTTCCTCATCACTATGTCTGCAACAAGCTCTTTTGGTTTCTTTTAATCCCTTCAGCTTCCATGTGCCCCATCCACAAGGTTAACTTCTGCTGTCAAAAAATTAAAGAAAACATTTCTTAAGGTAAGAACAGGAGACACTGGCTCCCAGCCACACTGTTAAAGGGCTGCAGGTGGTTTCTTTTCTGAGGTCTTTATCTTCTCAACAGCTTGGAGAGAAGGGAATCTACAAGGCCATCCATGAGCTGGATATTCTCCTTCCCTGGATTCAGGCCTACATACAAAGCATCGTATGAAGAATGAGGATGTGAGAGACAACTGTACTAACTCTTCTGTACTAAGAACAGATCCTTACCCAAAAGGCCTGAAAATCAACTGAGAGCCGTGCAACGGGCCTGGCAGTAATGCTGTACCACTGAAGGAGAGCCTCTAATACAGTGGCATAAAGAGGGATTTTCAAGAGCTTTCATGGTTGGCCAGGCTTAGCAGCCACGCTGGTCCTGCAGTGGGAGAGAAGCCTCCAGCGCAGTTACAGCGTGACCTACCTCTCGTCCCGCCTGCCTGCCAGCTGCCTCATAAACAGACCCCAGACACATTGCATGAGCGTAACGTGAAATCTGCTACTGTCCAGATCAGACACAATGTCCTGTGTGCTGTGGGCATGATCTAGCCATGCCTTGTGCCCATGTGATTACAATTCAAAGTAAAGAGGATGACTTGAAAATCCTCCCCTAAGCTATACTTTTTAATTTTTTTTGTTATAGCTATGTAACTACACACAAACCATTCTACATATAAATAAGAAAATTAATTATATACTCCTTATCATTGTTATTAATTTAAGGTAATAATTGATCGCTAATAAACATACTTCAATTAATGTCAAAACTTTGGTCTATGATTCATGCATGACCTTCAGAAGTCACATGCTCTACATGAGATCACACAGTGCAGAAAACACAATAAATGGATTGTCTTTGCCTAGGATTGCAAAATGGTTTGAGAGAGATTTATGGGAAGTTGTTACTCAAATGATGACAGTCATTTCCAAAATATCTTCCATGTAGCACAGAATGAAGACGGAGTTCCAGTTTTCTCAAATTCTTAAAGATTTAACAGAACCAACTATCTAGGTGGTGAAAATATTCCCAGTCTGTATGTTCGTGTTTCCACGGGAGTGAGACACTGCAAAATTTCAGATCTCATAGAACTAATAGGTCAGGGGCATTGAATACATCGGTGTGCTGACACCGAAGAGCCTGAGCCAGTTCCTCCTCTGTGTTGTGGCCTTCTGCAACCCAGGGCTGGCGGTTGGTCTCTGACAAGTGATCTTTTGATTCCAAGGCCCAACTACATTGCCTCTCTGAAGAGGCTATGGTCAGCACACCTTCATTTTTATTCCTTCAGGGACCACGCAGACACTCTTTGGGGTCCCCACACAGGTGGTAGCTAGAGCAGCAGGAGGCAGCCTGGCTATTCCCACTCCTGGATGCATGAAAGGACCACCACAGCTGTTGATGGGCTGTTGATCATCTAGGTGAGTTGTTAGTGTCTGGTGAGGGTTGAGGATAGAGAGGAGCATTGTCCAGTCTTTAAACTTGCAAATCATTGCCCAGCATCCTGGAGGAGACAAAGCATGAAGCTATGAGTGAATCCAGCTTGTGACCTGCTTCTGTTGGGATCAGAACTACATGCTAGCCTGTAGTCCAGCAGTTCCTTACAACCCCACCTCACCTCTCCCTGCCCACAAACTGTGTGCGACTTGTCCTTTCTGATGCCTCAGAGATGTGGAGCATGGCAGGCTTTCTCTTCCATCTTCTTCCATAGCTTTGCAACACCCTGCACCAGTACCAGCCACTTGTTGCAAAAGCTAAAGAAAAGCAATATCAAATTGCAATGTGCAAGTTACTCATTAGTACCCTCTACTTTTGGGAATCTGCCAAAGCATTCAGCAAATCTCAGCAACAGCAGCTTCTGACGACAACTCACTATTTTTAAGCATTGGTGCTTTATATAAGAAATTACCTCAGACGGATGCAAAGGCTTATCTTCAATGAAAGCACAGGCCAATTTCTTTATACTTATGTTTAATATGAAAAATGGTAGAATAAAGACATGAGTCTTTCAGCATAAGCAATGATCTGTCATACCATTGTCTTTCTAGCTTTGTATTCTACCAATTAACATCAAGGAATTATACGAGTTACATGGTGAAATATAGGACATTTTTCCATTAAAGTACAATGGTGGATGGTCTTGGGAAATACCACTGAGGGACTATGCTGCCAGGACAGCCATAACAATGTACACTTTGTGCGGTCAGTGTACTCCAGAGTTCAGCAGTCAGTGCCATGGCACTGGTACATATCTTTTGCAGGGACCTCTCGATGTCCCTGTGTCCCCATCACACATTAAATTTCCCAGTTCAGAGGAGCTGACTGAACGTGCCTGTTAACACATTCAAATAAAGACTGAAGATGTTTTAGTCTAACAGTTATGTAAAGAAATGTTCACACATAGTAGTTTCTGTTTGCTGAGCTTTTTCCTCCGTTACAATGATTTCACCTGATCCTGTATATCCCACAGGTTTGGTAAAAAGAAGGGCAAAGAGCTCTAAAAGGAGGAAAAAAAATCCAACAGCCTCTGCTGTGGACAATTCTCAGGTAAATTCTATTTCTTGTTACTTTTGTGAAGATGGGAAATCAGTTGTGCAAAAAAAAAAAAAGGAATTATGATACATGAATAAACCAATATTATCTCTCTCATAACTAGTCAGATGGTGACTGAAAGCTTCCCTATGTAGAGCTCATATTTTTTTTGACCTGTGTCATTTTCACATTGTCTTCAATCTCCAGCTTCCTCGGCTGTTGACATGAAAGGACAGAGCTTGGGAATAGACTGCCCAAGTGACCATGGCAAGAGTAAAAGAGAAGAGTGAGAATATTTTGTAAGATAAATTCAGTTGCAAACTGTCCTGTAAAAGCAAGTCATTGCCAAATTATTGCCAAAATAGCACATTCAAGGAGAAGTAGCATGGAAAGCCAGCCCAGTACTTTAATTAACATGAGGCTGCAGAGACAGACCAGGGCAGACACAGGATCCTGTGAGTCAGGACTCATCCTGCCACACCCAGCTGGAGCAGGAGCCTAAACATTTCCCAGGGAGTGATGCTTGTTCCAGGGTGAGCTGGGCAGTGGGGGGGACCTGAGGAAAGGGAGTTACAACTGGCTGAGGGTATGTTCACTTGCTCGCCCCTAAGAACCTAACTCTGTCATTTCAAATGTTCATTCTGCAGACGAACAAATGTGTCTAAGTATCACCATCCTGTGGAGTCAATATTCAACATCAGCTTGCAGGGTCAGGGCAAATGTCTAAATAATACAAGAATACATTTTTATTTGCAAATATTTTTTTTTCAGTTAAAAACAAAATGGTTAATTAGAGGGACAGTGACAAAGGTCGTACATTTAACGTTGTGGTCTTTTTCGAGCACGTAATTAAATTTTCATTTAACGTGGTGTCCATTTTCATGGATTTGTTCACACAGCTCATCCATTTGTTTGTGAGATTTAGTTTTGCTTTCTGTTTTGATGTTGTTTTTTTTTCTCAAATGTGGTGTATGAACAAGAAAACTGGCTATGGGCATGGCCTCACCAACCTTCACTGGACGTCAGGATGCAGTCCTCGTCGCTGGCAGGGAGCAGTAGCCGGGATCTGGGGGCTCAGCGCAGTAGCCTCCATGGCTGAGGGAGCAGGAGAGGTTGCTGCTTATCAGGCATAGAATGGAGACAGTGACACCTGCAAACAGAAGAACTTCCATGTTTAATTCAGAGGATCCATGGACAATATTTTCAGATGATTCAGGTTGCTGAAGATTTTTTTTGTGGAATTTTTGCCAAGCTACCACATCCAGCCAATGGGATTTTCAGGTGGCTTGTTTTTTTTTCTTTTTTAAAACTTTTTTTCTCTCCTCATATCTGTTCAGAGTTGAGAAAGAAAAAATTCCAGAAGTGGTCTACAATTATTTCATGTGGATTATTTGTGTTATCAGCTGTGGTAAGATGTGAAGGTGGATATGAGCTCCTTGGCTAAAAATAATTTCACAAAACAAGCACTACCTCCTATTTTTCAAAGGAAAGCAGAGGTACACAAGTGACACAAAGAGACAGATTAGCTTTGAAATGGGCCTAAGTGGATCAGACAGTTCTTCTTCCAGCTGGATTTAGGTAATTTGTCTAATTACGTATCAACCCACAAATAGCACCTTCTTCCCTGATGACTGGCGTGGTGCCCCATGGTGGAGGGGTGAGGAAGGGCAAGCCTGGCTTCCTGGGGGTCAGTCTCTGGGCATGGTGCATGCCTTCATGCAGTAATGAAAATCATATTTCCAAAGTAATTAAACAGTCTTGAACGAAAGACAAAATATGGCACCTGCAAAATACAGTTCATTATTTAACAAAGAAGTCTTGGAATAAATGACAGATGCTATATACAAACCATTTATCAACAAATATTGTGTTGCATCTTCACAAAACCAGCAAAATTATTACTGCTAAATACATTTAACTGATGATTTAAAGTAATGATATGGACAAAGGCTTGCTGCCTGTTAAAGCTGGATGAGTAAAGGAAAACTTTTTAATTTCTTAGATAAAACTCTAGGTGTCACTCTTTGAAAACAAGACTCATGTTAGTCCCAGTTTACTTCTGACTCTTCACTTGATGGAGAAAGTGTTAGAGCATGTTTCATAAGTAGTTTCCTTGGATGGAAAACTGAGACAGATATGCAGTTGGATTAGCAGAGGCTTTTTAAAGTTCAATTGCCACAAACTTAGAACTGAAAATAAAAATGTGGAGGAAGAAAGGTGGGCATATAACCAAAGACTGGGGTTATAGATCAGATATTAATTCAGTCCCTGGTTTTACCACAGACTTCCTATGTGACCGTAGGTCAATTGCTTCATTAAGGTTCTATTCTCCTTTGGCAAATGGAAAAACAGTCTATCAATTTTTTGCCTAAGTTAATTTATCTTTACTTTGCATACAGAAACTTTCATAAGGAAATTAATACATGTGTAGTGTTAACTGTTGTCTCTATTGCTTAGCGTGTCTTGTCTTATCACGATCTTTTGGTCTTTGTATCATAGAATCACAGAATCACAGAATCATAGAATCATTAAGTTTGAAAAAGACCTCTATGATCATAAAATCCAACCATCAACCCAACACCACCATGTCCCTAAGTGCCTACTATATCTTGCCCACATCTACTCATCTTTTAAATACCTCCAGGGATGGTGAATCCACCACTTCGCTGGGCAGCCTGTTCCAAAGCTTGACAACCTTTTCAGTAAAAAAATTATTCCTAATATCCAATCTAAACTTCCCTTGGAGCAACTTGAGGCCGTTTCCTCTTATCCTGTCACTTGTTACTTGGGCAAAGAGACTGACATCCATCTCACCACAATCTCCTTTCAGGTAGTTGTAGAGAGCAATAAGGTCATCTCTCAGGCTCCTTTTCTTGAGACTAAACAATACTGGTTCCCTCAGCTGCTCCTCATAATACTCGTTCTCCAGACCCTTCACCAGCTTTGTTGCCCTTCTTCAGACACTCTCCAGAACCTCAATGTCCTTTTTGTAGTGATGGACCCAAAACTGAACACAGCACTCAAGGTGCGGACTCACCCGTGCCAAGTACAGGAGCACAATCACTTCCCTGGTCCTGCTGGCCACACTATTTCTGATACAGGCCAGGATGCTGTTGGCCGCCTTGGCCACCTGAGCACACTGCAGGCTCACATTCAGCCGGTTGTCAACCAAGACCCCCAGTTCCTTTTTCACCAGGCAGCTTTCCAGCCACTCTTCCCCAATCCTGTAGCATTGCATGGGGTTGTTGTGACCCAAATGCAGGACCCAGCACTTGGCCTTGTTGAATCTTGTACAATTTGCCTTGGCCCATCAATCCAACCTGATGCAGAGCCTTCCTACCCTCGAGCAGATCAATGCTCCCACCCAGTCTGGTGTTGTTTGCGAACTTGCTTACTGAGGGTACATGCAATCCCCTTGTCCAGATCATTGATAAAGATATTAAACAAAATTTGCCCCAAAACTGAGCCCTGGGGAACACCACTTGTGACCGACCACCAACTAGATTTAACTCCATTCACCACAACTCTCTGGGCTCGGCCATCCACCCAGTTTTTTACCCAGTGAAGAGGACACCTGTCTAAGCCATGAGTTGCCAGCTTCTCTAGGAGAACGCTGTGGGAGACTGTGTCAAAAGCTTTACTAAAGTCCAGGTAGACAACATCCACAACCTTACCCCCATCCACTAGTTGGGTCACCCGGACATAGAAGAACATCAGGTTGGTCAAGAAGAACCTGCCTTTCGTGTACTCATGCTGGCTGGGCCTGATCTGGTTGTCCTGCATGTGCCATGTGAGCACACTCAAGATGAACTGCTCTATGATCTTCCCTGATACCAAGGTCAGGCTGATAGGCCTGTAGTTCCCTGGATCCTCCTTCGGGCCCTTCTTGTAGATGGGTGTCTCATTGGCAAGCCTCCAGTCGTCTGGGACCTCCCCTGTTAATCAGGGCTGCTGATATATGATGGACAGTGACCTGGAAAGCTCTTCTGCCAGTTCCCTTAGTACTCTCAGATGTATCCCATCTGTCCCCATAGACTTGTGAGTGTCCAGGTAGATTAGCAGGTCAATAACTGCTTCCTCTTGGACGATGGGGGGTTTATTCTGCTCCCTGTCCCTGTCTTCCAGCTCAGGGGGCTGAATACCCTGTAGATAACTGGTCTGGCTATTAAAGACTGAGGCAAAGAAGGCATTAAGTGCCTCAGCCTTTTCCTCATCCTTGGTGGCAATGTTCCCCCCAAATCCAATACAGGATGGAGATTCTCTTTGCCTCACTTTTTGTTGTTAATGTATTTGTAAAAACTTTTTTGTTATCTCTTATGACAATGGCCAGATTGAGTTCTAGCTGGGCTTCTGCCTTTCTAATTTTCTCTCTGCATAACCCAACGAGATCCCTGTACTCTTCTTGAGTTGCCTGCCCCTTCTTCCAGAGATGGTAAACTCTCCTTTTTTCCCCAAGTCCCAGCAAGAGCTCCCTGTTCAGCCAGGTCAGTTGTCTTCCCTGTCGGTTCATCTTGTGGCACATGGGGACAGCCTACTCTTGTGCCTTTAAGATTTCCTTCTTGAAGAATGTCCGGCCTTCCTGGACCCCTTTGCCCTTCAGGACTGTCTCCTAAGGCACTTTCTCAACCAGCATCCTGAACAGGCCAAAGTTTGCCCTCCGGAAGTCCATGTTAGTGGTTTTGCTAACCCCGCTCCTTGCTTCACCAAGTAAGTGAAGTACTGACCCTTTCGACTTTTTTTGGAGTACTGATTCTTATTACATGGGAAAAAGGATCTTTTGCAAGTGTTACCACAAAATGAAGAATGAAAAATAAGTGGCTGTGTATTAAAATTGTCACTAGTTCACAACTTCTTGAAAAACACCAATCTAGTGGAAAGTGGCAGCTGCACATGCAGTTTTGACATTATGTAAATAAGACAGCAAAAGTCAGCAAAGACAACAATTTCCATCACAGACAAGGCCATGTACAAATTTTCTCTATTTTCCCTCAAGTGCTTTTTTCTCTGAAGTGCAAAATGTTCAGAGCAGAGACTATCCCTTGATAAATAGTTTCTGCTGTAACCAGAACCATGTACAGCAAATTCCTGATCTCGACTGGAGCCCTGGGCTGACATTATAATGTAATCCCTAGCAAATGCTGGGATAATTTCCTTCAGACAGCATTAGAAGGAAGAGAATTTTTCCTAAAACATGGGAATAATAATGTGATTTGGACAATAATGTAACTTCTGTTGGATTTGGCCATTCAGTCGCTGTTTCTTCATGCCCACAACATACACCAATTTCTAGAGACTTCAATAGCAGCTTCCTCACTGCAAAGATGCGTGGCCAAAAGTGAGACATATGCACTTTTGGTCTAGAGATTAATAAGAAGTTTTCCAAACATGGCAGCCCCCTTGTTCGTCCTGGCAAACTCACCTCTGTGTCCAGATGAAACTAAATCAAATATAGTCCTGCAGTGACTGTTGGTGATCAGTGACTCTGTGAAAAGGGCAGTTGATGGACAAGGGGCTTTGTTTCCATAGTAGAAAGGAAAACCACAAACAACTGTCTAGCCACAAAATGTTTACCACAAACTGCAGGTGAAAGTCAAGTCCTACAAGGGGAAAGGAGTGAATGAATTTTGAAATAGAATTGACAGATGAGAAGTTGCAGTCATTTCTCTTTTGGTAGGTTATTTCTGAAGAAGACTGCAGGCCCCTCACCAGTGTCGTAGTTTAACCCTAGCTGGCAACTAAGCACCACACAGCTGCTCACTCACCAGGTGAAATGAGGGAGAGAATCAGGAGGGTAAAAGTGAAAAAACTCATGGGTTGAGATAAAGACAGTTTAATAGGTAAAGTAAAAGCTGTGTGCACAAGCAAAGTAGAACAAGGAATTAATCCACTACTTCCCATTAGCAGGTAAGTGTTCAGTTATCTCCAGGAAAGCCGGGCTCCATCACATGCAACAGTTACTTGGGAAGACAGACGTCATCACTCTGAATGTCCTCCCCTTCCTTCTTTCCCAGCTTTATATGCCAAGCATGATGTCATATGGTCTGGGATATCCCTTTGGTCAGCTGAGGTCAGCTGTCCCAGCTGTGTCCCCTCCCAGCTTCTTGTGCACCCCCAGCCTCTCAACTTGTTGGGTGCTGTGAGAAACAGAAAAGGCCTTGAGGCTGTGCAAGCACTAGAACATCTCTGTGTTATCAACACTGTTTTCAGCACAAATCCAAAACATAACCCCATACTAGCTACTATGAATAAAATTAACTCAATTCCAGCCAAAACCAGCACAATCAGTGATGGTGAGACTTTTTGTTTTCATCTGAAATGAAAAGAGAAGTGCAGAAACAGGATCTGTCCTTGGGAACCCTGCAGGCCAAGGTTGCCATCCTTGTGAAGGCAGGTTAGAAACCAAGGAAAGTGCTCCAGAAGTGCTAAGAGTAGGGCTAGTGGTCACAGGGGTCCAAGGCCCAGGGCTGGAG
>NW_010312827.1:70102-72354 GCF_000700745.2 Antrostomus carolinensis
TCTCCTGCTCCTCTTCTTGTGGGGTGGGCACAGCCAGGGAGGTTTTCCTTGTGTACCCCATAAAAGGGTCATGTATATCTCCCTGCCCCTCAGCCATTGACTCTGCCTGGCCCCAGACTGCATCCCCTCCTTGCCCCAGGTCAAGATGCCCTTTTAAGAGATGTATCACCTCGTGGTGGGGGAAACCAGCTTTCTGGCTCAGCAACCTGGCAAAGCAGCAGCAGAACATTCCATGCTAAAATATTTAAGTAATAACAGCTACCTGATTACCATGCCCTGATTTTTGAATTCAGAGAGATAAAAACCTGAGAAAATCTGAGATTAACATGTTTTAGTGAGAGAGGGCATGTAAATGGAGAGGGAACCCGAGGAAGCTGGTATGGGAGTATGGAAGAAGAGTGACGATGGGTGAGTAGAGAAGCCTGGAGTGTTCGACTGTCAGCCTTAGCCTCAGTATGTTGCTGTATTTTGCATATAAAAAAGTCTTTTTAAAGACAGCAGGGAGCAGAGCTTCCAGCAGCTGGAGTTGCAGAGAAAATAATAAAATTCTATTAGAGATTATGAATAAGATTGTATATCAATGTTAATTTCATTACTGGTGTAAAAACAATGTCCAGAATAGTCCATAATTGTGCTAGTGGTAGGGGCAGGTCCTGTGATTTTCAAATAGTGGGAGGACAACATACTATTTCTTATGAAAAAGATAAAATTATTTTCCATTAAATAGGTTTGAGGGACCTTCTGGGGAGATTCTTGCCATTTCCGCAGTCCATTCTGATTCTGGAAATACATGTATTCACTTTGTGCTCTTTTAATCATCTCAGAAATGGTAATTCATCCTCTCTGAACCACTAACAAAAGCTGCTGATAAGATTGGAGGAAGATCATGTAAGTTTGACTGCTTCTTTCAAGCACATACTCAGATACAGTAACCCATGGTGCTTAAACAGTGGTACCAAAAGCTGTGCTGTTTTCTGTCCAGGCAGAGTTTGAAATCTGCAAAGGAGCCTCTGCTATTGAAGAAGCCCTGCAGGAGTCTGTTTAAGGAGTTTCACTGAAGCCATCAATAATATTGTCACAGATAACACAGTGGAAGCTGCAATTTTTCTTCTAGACCAAAGATGTCAGAAGATCCCTTGGGCTGCGCTCGGTGCTTCTGCAGCAGCAGGAAACATAGACCCCCTTCCAACACTCTCCCCAACATCGCTGGCCATGAGGGCCTGAGAAAAAATAAAAAAGGGAAATTCCCTCGGATGTTACCTGGCCTCGGGGTCAGCAGATGTACTACCTGCCTGCTTCAGCCTCAAATCCCGTCACCAGCCAAACTTGGGCAGCCATTGTGGAGGCGGGTGGTTTGTCATGTCTCCTGATCTACCAAAACCCCAGCTGAACAAGCTGAATGCTTCAAACATTTTATCCACAACTTAGTTAACTGGTGAGCACCAGTGGGCCAGTGGCATCTGAGTACACAAAATTTAATTTCCCTTTGAGGTGTATGCAGGTTTGATTTTGCTTTTCAAACAGCCTTTTAGTAATTTACCATATTTTTCTTCTCTTTAAAGCCTCAAAAAGACCTTTACAAGCATGACATAATAACAGAGTTTTGGGTTATTAGCATGCATTACTTGTTAACGTTAACTGATTGATGCTTTTCCTTCCACTTTCTACCAGTGCTGCTCCTTTAAGTCATTTTGGTACTCATGGTGCAACCATGTTTTTGACTGAGCTGATGAAAAGGAAATAACTTCCTTGAAGAAGCAAAGGTGCAGAGAGGGTGTTTTGTTTGTTTCTCCTAAATCTTCAGTGAGCAGTAGTTAAAAGCAAAATACATCACAGTGTTTTTATGGTTGCAGGTGAAGCTCAGTAGCCCGCATCCATCATTAATAAAACTTCATCAATTATTTTCTGTTTTCTCCCTCCTTTCATGAAAGAAGTGGTTTGTGCCAGGCCAGCTCGTTGTCCCTAACAACGAGTGAAGAACCCGCTGACGTCTTGTAGACAAATTTTGTCATGTTAGTGTAAATGTTTTCTCTGTTCCTTTATAACGATTAGGGAATAACCAGTTGCACTTTCCACGTGATGAAGAAAACTCACAGAGATAAACCACAGGTGCGGTAAATTAGTCACTTGATAAAACTATTTACAATTGAGCCTCCTCGATGTGAGGAAATTTATTTTTTTTTGTGAATGAGAAACCACACACTGTCAGTGGAAAAGGCAAACTGTTTTTCTACCCGCAGCAGGGGAAAGAG
>NW_010312827.1:72389-90496 GCF_000700745.2 Antrostomus carolinensis
GGCTTGCAGCTGTGAATCCCAAGCTGGCAGACAACTGCAGTGATGGCGGCTGGAGAAGGGCAGCCTAAGCCAGCCATCAATTTGGAGTTTCTCGGGTGGGTACCAGGCATCACCTCCACTACTGAGAGGCTCCTCTGATCTCTCCTTCCACCCCTGTATGGAGGGGAGCTGCAACATGGATGGCAATGGGGTGGCTACGCCACTTCTTGGTTTCAGGCTATTTCTGGCATTTTAGGGTAACTTTGACGTCATTGTGGGAATGGGAGTGGGTTTCTTGCTCCATGAAATGTTGGGGCATTTTTTGAAAAATTTCCCATTCTACTTGAGCAAAGCCAAGGGCATTTGAAGTTTGGAGAAAATTAATAGAACCACAGAATCATAGAATGGTTTGAGTTGAAAGGGACCTTTAAAGGTCATCTGGTCCAACCCCCCTGCAGCAAGCAGGGACATCTTTAACTAGATCAAGTTGCTCAGAGCCCTGTCCAACCTGACCTTGAATGTTTCCAGAGATGGGGCATCTACCACCTCTCTGGGAAACCTGTTCCAGTGTTTCACCACCTTCCTCATAGAAAATTTCTTCCTTATATCTAGTCTGAATCTACCCTCTTTTAGTGAAAACCACTACCCCTTGTCCTATCGCTAAAGACCCTGATAAAAAGTTTATCCTCATCTTTCTTATAGTCCCCCTTTTAGTATTGAAAGGTCACAATAAAGTCTCCCTAGAGCCTTCTCCAGGCTGAACAAGCCCAATTCTCTCATCCTTTCTTCATAAGAGAGGTGTTCCATCACTCTGACAATTTTTGTGGCCCTCCTCTGGACCTGCTCCAATATGTCAATATCTTTCCCATGCTGAGGACTCCAGAGCTGGACACAGTACTCCAGGTGGGGTCTCACTGGAGCAGAGTAGAGGGGAAGAATCACCTCCCTCAACCTGCTGGACGAGCTTCTTCTGATGCAGCCCAGGATACGGTTGGCCTTCTGGGTTGTGAGAGCACATTGACAACTCATGTCCAGCTTTCCATCCACCAGTACCCCCAAGTCCTTCTCCACAGGGCTGCTCTCAATGCCTTCATCCTCCTGTATTGATACTGGGGATTTCCCTGACTGAGGTGCAGGACCTTGCCCCTGGCCTTGTTGAATCTCATGAGGCTTATATGGGCCTACTTCTTGAGCTTGTCCAGTCCCTCTGGATGGCATCCCATCCCTCACGTGTGTCAACCGCACTGCTCAGCTTGGTGTAGTCAGCAGACTTGCCCAGGGTGCACTTGAACCCACTGTCTATGTCATTGATGAAGATATTAAATAGTACTGATCCCAATGCAGACCTCTGAGGGACACCACTTGTTACTGATCTCCATCTGTACATTGACCCATTGACCACTATCCTCTGGATGTGACCATGCAGCCAATTCCTCATCCATCATCCATTGCAGGGTTGGAAATAGCTAGAAAGGAGGGGTGCAGGTCTGTGATTTGAATCAGTGGATAAGCCTCTCTGAGACTAGCAACCTGGGTTTGCGTGCCCTGTACTCCCAAAAAAGCCTGTTGATACCAAAGGATGATTGAGGCAAATATCTCCCTGATATGAAACATGCTCAGCTGATAGATATGTTCAGCACAGTCTAATTTAAGACCATGGAAAGCAAGATCCTGGCACTTACTCCTCTGTATGGAGAAAAACAAGTGGATTGTTGGAGGAGGTCTTATAGACAGAAGCGAAGAGGCCACACTGATGTGCTGAGTGGCTGCAATCTAATAGTGTTTCCCAGACCTAAATTCTAGGATGAGCATTTCAATGACTGTAAAAGGACTTAAAAATTGTTGTAAACTGCTTGTGTTGTACTACAGCAAAAAGAGTGAATATAAGTGCTCAAATCATCCATGAATGAGGACTACTGAGAAGCAGCAGAAAGATGTTTTAACCTCTGCATGTGGTTTCACTATTGCATTTCTGAGTCTGTTCCAACTTTTCATTTCTTTAAAACATTGCAATATTGCAAAGGATTTAAAGAAGAGTTATAAGAAAATGTACCCTCTGGTAAAAACAAGACATTAAAGATATCGGTTCAATCCCATCCATGAGAGGGAAGGTAAGAAAATCAACCAGACTGAAGTTCATCTACAGAAGTGACTTCATAAAAACACCAGGTTTCTCCAGTCAGATGGAAGAAAGCACACTGAGTTTTTACTCTTCAGTACTAAAATCAGGAAATCCAGTTTGCCTGGAACTAACAATAAGAGAGCCACTCACCAGACCAACTGGTATGAATGATCGCTTTTAAAACTGCAAATGGAAACTGTACAGTTTTTTATAAGTTGCATCCACCAGACACTGAGCTCAGGGGTGGAATGAGATGCTTTGAAGAAGTTTTGTAACTATGAACCCTTCCCTGTTCTTTTAGGAAGGCTGTTACAAAATCTCATGCTCTGATTGCCAGAAGTCTTACATCTTCTGGTCCAAATTTACTCATGGCAAGTTTATAGCCTTTTCATCTAGAATCAGTTTATTCTATTAGCTTACATGACTTACTGAATCTTCTGTTTTCCCAGTCTAATGTAGTTCAGATAAAAATCATGTCTTCTCTCAGCTTTTGTTTTTCTGAATCTGAACAAGCCCGGTTAAGCTTCATAGCATCCATTTCCATCACAGCATTGCCTTCATGGTTCCTGTGATGAGCAGTGGCACCATGGAGTTGTTCTCCTCCTCCAAAGGGTGCCCTCCCAGCTTCTTCTGACTAGAAACCACACACTTGAACTGGTACTTTCACAGTCACATTTCTCCCTATTTTATTAATTCCACCCTTCAGTAAATCAAGTTCTTCTTGATTCAATCTGCCTTTGATTGAACCCAAGCTGCATTTTATTCTTTCCCCTGCTTGTCTTTAATGGTTGTTTATTTCATGATTTGTTCTAAAGCCTTGCACACCACTCTTGTCAGATAACAAGTCTCTTTCTGCCTTGCTTGTTATTTCTCCCTTTCTTAATTACAGCTATTGCATTTGCTCTTCTCCAGTCTGAAAGTGCTACCACTCATGTGACAGATTGATTAAAATTTCTTGCTACTGCAACTGTATTTTCATGCGCCCATTTGTTTGGTTTGTTTCCTTGATGGGAGAACCTTTAACTCTACCTTCTCACTTCTGCTTTTGCCCTAGAGGAGATCATTTCCATTCCTGTCACTTACAGTCATCTTGCCTTTGCTTCTGTGTCAGCAGCTCTCAGAACGATCTTGCTCACCTACTGCTGTCACCAATGCTTCTTAATGCCCCTGTTCATATTTAAAATTGAGATGAATTTTCAATTTAGTTTTTGGGTTACAAGGTGTACAATCATCCAGCCCAGACTTAATCTGTACCTCACTTCTTTCCTTATGCTCCTCTCATTTACATGATGATGGCATGATTTTTCTACTTCTGTTTTTTGTGGACTGATTTGGTATGAATTTTGGATGTTCTTTTGCACCTGTTTTTAACATCAAGATGCTCATATCACTGCTGATCAGTCCTTCCTTCTGTCCCTCCGGGCCTTGCTATGTTCTTGCTATTCTTGAGGAGATGGTTCAGTGTGCTGCTCTCATCAGAATATGATCACAGAAAAGCCTGGGTTGAAAGGGAGCCCATGAGATACCTGGTCCAACATTCTGTTGTAAGTGAGGCCTTGGGTTATCTAGGGCTCTGCCAAGCGTAGTGTTGAATACTTGAAGGTAAGTCACCATTTCTTTGGGCAACCTACTCTGATATTTAATTTTCATTATGCTGAAAATACCCCTGAAGTAACTTGAGCCTGTTGCACCTTGTCCTTTCACCATGCATCTATGTGAAAAGAGTACCTTAATCTTCTCTGTAACTGTCTTTTGGGTAGTGGAAGACTATGGTTAGATACTCTTGAACCTTCTCACGTTGTGGCTGGACAAACCAAATTCCTTCAGTCTTTCTTCCTAAGTAGAGGTCTCCAGCATTCTAATCACACTGAAGACCATCTGATGAACCTTCTCCCATTTTTCAGTGCCTCTCTTGAGTTGAGGGGACCAGAGCTGGGTGCACTATACTGAGTGCGGCCTGACAAGTGCTAAGCAGAGTCAGGGAGAGAAGATCCTGGGACCTGCTGGCTGTAGGTTTATTGATGCAGGCCAGGGTACCTTTTGCCTTCACTGCTGCAAAGATTGAATTCACTGCTGTTCAGCTGCCCACCAGCACTTCCAGGACCTTTTCAAAAGACCTATGCCCTTGTCATATTTTTCTTTTTTACTTTTAAGACAAATTCTAAAGAATTTTGCACTTTTGACTTGCAGAAACTCCAGTCTTGCTTCATGTTTACCTTTCCCTTTAGACTTAGTGATTAGGTCTTCTAACATTTAATTAGGGTCATGAAAATGATCAGAGGGATGGAACACTTCTCTTATGAAGAAAGGATGAGAGAGATGGGCTTGTTCAGCCTGGAGAATGCTCCAGGGAGACCTTATTGTGGCCTTTTAGTACTTAAAAAGTACCTATGAAAAAGATGGAGACAAACTTTTTATCAGGGTCTTTAGCGATAGGACAAGGGGTAGTGGTTTTCACTAAAAGAGGGTAGATTCAGACTAGATATAAGGAAGAAATTTTCTATGAGGAAGGTGGTGAAACACTGGAACAGGTTTCCCAGAGGTGGTAGATGCCCCATCCCTGGCAACATTCAAGGTCAGGTTGGACAGGGCTCTGAGCAACTTGATCTAGTTAAAGATGTCCCTGCTTGCTGCAGGGGAGTTGGACTAGATGACCTTCAAAAGTCCCTTCCAACCCAAACCATTCCATGATTCTATGATTCTCAAAATGTTTCTTTTTGAAATGAAAATATCATTGTAACTCACGTAACAACATCCAGTCTTATTCAGAGAATTAACATCCACCATAATGATCCAGTAGTCCTTACCTTCTCAGTCATAATATATTTTATTATATTTCATCTTTATCCAACCAGGGGATTGGATAGCAAACACCTTACATGACTCCAGAGGAATGTGCTTTACTATGATATTTTACCCAGCCCCATTGTGTTTTCTCCAAGATATTCCTTCAGCCATTTTGACTATTGGTTCCTTCTATGACATAAAAAATTTCTTCATCACCCCTGGTTTTACTTCTGCTTTTCTTGAGCTTTGTTGTCTGTGCTCTAGGCACGTCTGTTACTTCACTATTTAATTTTCATTATTTCTGCATTACTTCTGGAGTTACTCTAAGACCTACAGACTTCCTAAGCCTGTCAGTATCTACAAAACATAACCTTGTGGTTCGAGGCAACTAGAAAAATGATGTCAATCCATTCCTTCTTCAGCTAATCAGCATTTCATTATTGCTGACTTTTTGACATACAGTTCCTGCAAAGACTTCCTTGAAAGCAGAGGAGGAACTGATGCATCCTGCCACAGCCTATTTTGAGTATAATTCAAGATGAAATGCCAGGAATCATAGTATTTTTAAATAGGTTTCCATGTGTGCCTTTGTATGAGAAGGTTCATGACTACTTTTAAATATTTAATTGTTTCTGCCACAAATATTTATTTCTGTACACCTACCTGTCTACTTGTGCCTGATTATTCTGGTTCAGGGTCTAGTACAAACAACATTTTAATTTCCTACTTCCCATTGCTTAGACCATTCAACTTTGGTGCTTAAACATTTTAAATAAGATATTAGAAATTGTTGCAAGATATCTTATATCTTCATTAGCAAAAGGAGCAATGCTACAGGAGCAGATCTGTAAGTTAAAAACACTGGTGCTGAGGACCCAACTTCTACACTGTGTTTGCTTTGAATTTATTTTAACTAGCTCTAGTCTGGTCCTGTGACCTGAACTCCTGTTAACAATTGGAGAACTTCAAGTGACTTTTTGAAAACATTTTCCTGTTTTATTTTATCTGAAAGGAATCAATTTTTTTCAGGCTCAAAGAGTGGTCTCAAATACAACCCAAAGTACAGTGAGTAGAGAAGGTCAGGAGACTGGTTTTAAATTCCCATGAGTAGAACAATGGCACAGTAATGTAGATGGTCTCACTGATATGCCATTTTACCTTATATTGGAGGGAAAAATTATTAGGTAATATAAAATTTCTTTGGGTAGTTTTTTAGCAACTATCCAACCAGAATTTTTGGTTTTCCAAAAGAAAATTCTCTTATGGAAAGGGGAGAGCATTTCAAATGCGCTGATGGAAACCAGAGTTGGTGTACCTGAACTCTGAGCCCTTCCCAATTGAAATTCGACTCGTATATCTAATTTTGCAAAGCTTTGAAAAAACACCTGTATTTTTCCTGTGTGTGTGGAGATAGATATTACACCACAGCTAAACCTGATACATCATAACTCCTCTGCTACTGACATCTGCATTAACTAGATTAAAATAAAACAACTCTAGCTTTGGTAGCAAACGCTACAGTTTCTCCTTCACTTTTGCTGCACAGATATGCACAGAATAGGCTCATGTGGCAAACCAGAAGTATTAAAAAAGGATGAAGTAAGAGTCCAGAGCCCTGTACACTTTAATAAGAAACAATAAGATTAGTTTAAGTGAGAGGATAAGGCTCATTTCATAACTCTTTTCATAAGTTTTGGAAGTTTTTAATAACTGCAATATACACTTTCCTAGATAGTAACTAACTCTTGAGTAATTGATGGAATTAATTTTTTATAATAATCAAACAATAATCAAACAGTTGTTTTAGAAAAGCTATTCCCCTCCTTATGGTAATTAACTCATATAGACACTTTAAAATATCAACATATGGTCCATGATTAGTAGAACAGTCTTGCTGTTGCTTAGCTACCAGTTTTAATGAAAGTGGCAGGGGCTAAATTAGTTTTTGTCTCTCTCAAATTTGGATTAAATTGCTGATTCTGTTCAAAAGTTACTGATGAGGAAGGAACTAACAGCTAGAGAAACTGCATAAGTTTCGTTTCCTTAGGAAAAAAGATTAGCAACCCAACCTGCCACTGTACTTATGTTTTGATTACTTTAGAGTATGCTACTTG
Organism: Antrostomus carolinensis; assembly: GCF_000700745.2. Taxonomy (NCBI): domain Eukaryota; kingdom Metazoa; phylum Chordata; class Aves; order Caprimulgiformes; family Caprimulgidae; genus Antrostomus; species Antrostomus carolinensis. The sequence goes on from NW_010312827.1 coordinate 79,392, forward strand.
AGACTGTATTTTGTTCTTCTCCAACATTTGTTTGTTTTATTGTCTTTTTAGAAATTGCTTGATTTTAGTTTGGGGGCAGAGACTCATTAACCTCTTTTAAAAAGCAACAGAAACTTAGTTCTCTCATTTATTGGTCTTTTAAGTATTTATTACTGGCTAATTAAATGTTTACGTCCCCTAAAGCTGCCTGGAGGGTGTCCATTCAAAAGACTTCATTGTTGTTGGTCCAGATCTCTGAAAAAGGAAGATATGTGACTTTAAAATAAAGCGCATCTACACTTGACCCACAGTAGCTTTTGTAGGCAGCATTATTTCCTGTGGAGATGAAGAGGAAATGTACTTAGGGTGTGAAGCATTTCTTCATTTTTTAACTACTAAAAAGCAGAGGTCTTGCATATTTCTCCTTTCACTTTAAATTCTGAATCTAACCGGAAAGTCTTTGCAAGTAAATTTCTCTCAAGAAGTCCAGTTCTAAGTAAAATGTCATCTGTGGATGGATTGCTTGTATGCCTGATTTTTCTGGTGTGCTCATAGTGGTCTGGAGGCAGGACAGAAACAGGTAGGACCAACTCTGCATACTGATTTACTTGTTTTCTGTGAGTAAAGATGACTGGCTTGCTTAGTCACACAATTACGAATGGCACTAAAGAGAATGGTGGGCAAGGGGAATCCCCACCAAACGGTCTCCTGGATTGTTTTAGAAGAAAGGTTTGCATCACACAGTAGATTTCTGTTAGGAACCCTCCTGTGGATGTTTCAAAATGGTTATGACAAAAAATGCCCGCTCTGTAGGCTGGTTTGAAATATTTCATGGATATTTTCTCACCAATGCTTGAAACAGATAATTGAGTTAGCCTTCAACATATGCCCGCACCTACGCACTTGTGTTTGCATGTACATACGTGACATTTAACTATTATAAATTGTGTAAGGGATAACACGTGAAAATGATCAGATTTTTCCCCAAAATGCTCACTTTTCAACTTTGAAAATTCAGTAAGAAATTAAAGCATTACAGGATTGCTTTCACTAGTGTTTTCTTCCAAATTTAAATATGAGGATTAATTTCCACCAATAAACGTGTCTGTACATTAAGGGTACTTAAACTGTGAAAACAAACACATCTGTACAATGAAAACTTGAATAGCACTTCAAGTCCTTTCTAAAAACTAGATCAAAAAACTCCAACACAAATAAAAGACCACAAAGCAGAAAATCAACATAAGGAGAAGGAATGAATCACAAAACGCAACACTTGGAGAAAATTCGGTAAACATAATGTGAGGAAGATGAGTGGGGCTGGCTCACTGACAGGTTGAAAGTCTGAAAAGTATCATTTCGATATAGTATTGAGAATGTATGGAAAGTATTATGTTGATCGGAGGGCTATGATTTCCAGTGTTGCAGCAAATTTTCATCAGAGTTCCTGCTATTGCAAGGAAGAGGTTGCAAGCTGGCTTGTGACAAGGTCAATGGAGACCCCTAACTGGATTCATCCAGCACATACTGAAACCTACAGCTGATTCAAGACTAGCATCATTTGGTCTTCTCTCTTTAAAAGTAACACCGTCCTTTTGAAAAGGCGCCATGAGGTATTATTACAGATACCTGGATGCAGAAGTTCAGATGGCTTTTTGATTTCTTTTGAAGGCAGATCTGATCCTATGAAAATGAAACTTAATAGTAGACTGAAAATACCAGAGGTCTCTCTCTGGACGGAGAGTTAATGTATAGAGGAAAACATACTCTCATTTACCAGGAATTGGGGAAAGGCATTGTGAGCAAAACATATGATGGTTTTTCTATCTATTAATAAACAGGAAACGTAGACATATGCATATATATTCACAGTAAGCAGCAGAAAGTCAGAACCACAGAAAACAGTCAAGCCAGATTACAGTGGAATAGTTTTCTTAATGAATTGTTTCTCTTAAAGTGAATTAAAAAGTTACTTTCAAATTAATGGAAATATTTGTGGAAAAGGTTATGGAAAAACTAGTGTGCTGGCCTTGTCAAGAGCAGGGCTATTAGGGAAGAAATATAAAAGCTTGGAAGATCCCTTTGTGGAGAACTATTTTAATAAAACGTTATTTTGTAGAAGACTTTACACCTACTGAAGCATGAATGAAGTGCCTTATCTGAAGTCAGTATGTTGTATGGATAGCATTAGATTGACAGCATTGCCTGGTTAACATTAAAAATAGTATTTAAAAAGTCTTTAGGAAGAGCCTTGAAACAATTATGTGTAAATCGTAATTTTTAAAATTTTCCTAGTTATGCTTTTAGAAGTTCTTGTTTTCAATCTTTTCCCTGCAACTATGATGATTAAAAAGTGATTAGAAAAAAATCCCAATCTCAAAACGCTAAAATAAACCCTGAGATTCATACAATCATATAAGTCAAGAAGCTGGGGCTTCAAAAAGGAAGCAAATACTGTAAGATCCATGATACAATGCTCAGAACCAGCAGTACCTCCAAAGGATATTATGGTGCTGAAAACAGAATACTTTCAAGAGTCAGTGTTTTATTCTTCTTGGAATAATGAAAAAGAACTGGTGAAAATGAAACATTTTATGTGGAAAAACCCGTAGACACTCTACGGTTGTAGCGCAGGAGGTATTTTACGCAACGTCAGGCATACTTCGGGCTGCTGCCGTGCCAACAATTGTGCTGCTTTTCCACTGATATGAACTTAAACTAAAATTGAATAAGATTTGGAATCTTCTTCTATTTTATGGGTGATAGATTTTAATCCAGAGTTGGATTTGTGGAAAGGCTCTGAACTGTAGAAGCATAGAGTAAAAATGCACACCATGTTTTTCCATTACTGTCTTCTACAATGTTATCATTGTTTTCCATTCTTCACTACAAGAAAAATAACATTTTCCTTTCTTATGGTTAGCTCCCACTGGTAACTCATAGTTTCTTAATTGTTCATACCATCAGACTGCGTTCTTTGGAGATCTGGAAAATTACTTTGTACCAACCTGAAATATGGCATAAGAAACAAGGAGGACTCTTTGGTCTCCGTTACATATTACTGTCCATGCACAATCAGCAATGAGGAAATGTATAGGTCCCTCTGTCCAGTCTCAGAATTCCTCATACACATCAGTTCAACAGTCTTTCAAGGAAAGGAAAGAGAGAGAGCACTATGCTCATTTTTATAAACAGAGACACTAACTACTGTTAATGGAGACAGATGTTCTGAGAAAAATATTTGTTATAATCTCCATATGCTCCAGAAAATTATTTTAACACAAGTCCTGAGTATTCACATTATGTTATTACTGGAATCTCTAGACAATACAGAGCTGATAGTCATACATTTGAGTGGCCAAAAAGTTCTCAATAGTGTGTGAGAAAGGCCAGCTCAGAGCAGTTATTCACAGCTATCCTCTTCTTCCTGGGCAAGGCAAAAGCTTGAACTCTTACTTACAAGATGGATGAGTACTCAGACCATGAGGGGGCAGTTATTTCCTCTTACTAATTCAGAAAGTAATCATTAGTGTTTTGTGCGGAAATGTTTTCCCAACCTATAAACTTTTTTCCATCCCGCATGGGGCTACCAAATTGAAATTCTGAAGGAAAGTATGAAATTGATGTTTTGTGTCAGTCAAGGTACTATGGTTTTAATAATTTTGAACTTACACTATAATCACTCAAAGTTGTACCCATCAGCTCATCTATCTGGACATCTGTCTCTATAGATGTCTAAAGTCAATGGGTGTTAGTTTCCTCTTCCTTCCCTTTTTTTGGAAGACTCAGCAGCTAATGTGCATGAGAAGTTTTGTGAGTGGAAAGAGAGTTCAGTAATATATATACTCTCATTGCCGACTCTTTGCAGACAGGAGTATATAATGGAGGCCAAATGGTCTTGTGTCATGTTTCAGGTGGTACAAACCGGTTTTTCAGTTCTCTCAAAAAAATAACATTTCCAAAAAGTGCTCGGAATGGGCAGGATAGGGTATTCTGTTTAGAAAAATGTCAAAACAGTTCATTTTGAGAATTTCAGAACTTCTCCCTGCCCCGGATTTATTTTCTTATAAAACAAAATAGCTGATTTGTGCCAACATTATCCCTAATGATCATTGGAAATGTCCTCTAAATCACAGAGATCTGGTGGTCACGAAGATTAGGGAGCTACTTTATCCATGATATGTGGCACTGATGAAACATATCCATATCTATAGGAGAGTGATGGTGGGTTTTTTTGGTAGGGAAAAATGTTAGTCTTACAGTGTGTTCATAAGGATCAGTTGCAAAGTCATGAAGTCTGTTTATCAAGACATCTACTTGGCAGATAGTGTGGTAACATGAATAACAATATTTAATAATTACGTAGCACTGGTACAACGTGTATGCAAACTTTAATCACTTAAACTCCTTACCTGACCCCAGCATTGTGAAGGAGAAACCAGAGGAATTATTTCTACTGCTTTATAGGAAAGGGAGGCTAAGAGGTGAAGTGTGATGTAAGGTGAGAATGACAACTCAGAGAGGGTTTTCCAACCCTGAGCTGCTTTCCCTGGGCAATGGTAATAGATAAAGCCACTAAGTTTTAGAGAAATGAAAGTCTGGCAGAGATCTGCTAGGCTGGTAAGGGCAGTTCCTTCCTAACAACTCATCCAGCACACTGAGGACTACGCATAAAACAAAAAATGAAAGAGAAAAAACTTTAATCAGTGGTCATAGTGAAATTTTACATGACTTTGCAAGGACATCATTGGGTAATTTGTGTAAGGTGTTGAATGAACAGAAGGGTGTGAAACCTCTGCTTTGCATGAAGAGTCAGATGACTTCCAGGCAGCAAAATGAAAAAATGTCTTGTTTTATTTTCCTACTATGTTTGGAACAGATGACAGTCCAACTGTGACTATGGAGCCACACAGAAGGACCACTCCAATTCTACGCAGCACAAGATTTTTTAATATTATTCTGGCATCTCTTTCAGATAGATTAGGACTAGTGTGCAGGCAAAGAACTTATGTTAGTGCAGTGCTTTCAGTATCCTCCAGCATGCACTCAATGGATACCTACTAAGGAACACAGATAAAAATTGAATGCTCTTAGGCCCTTGGTTCTGTTTAGTAAAGGGCAGATATTTGCAGAATACTCCCTATTTTGTTTGTAACCATGTTGATGCTCAGGAAGGGTGGTGCAGAGGAACCATCTGAATCTGAGCCTTCCTTACAACCTGATTGTTCATGGTGCCTGGGCAACAAGACATACACTGGACAAAGGTGATCTGTTCCACCACTTTTGGGCAGAATAGGAAGCAGAACAGGGCTGGGAGGGGCACAGGACCCCTGGCACTCAAGGACCCTCACATTCTGACCATCTGCTGTAGGTTGTTGCCTCACTTCAAAATGATTTGGAGGAAGGTGATGGTGTGTGTCAATAGAAGAGAACATTATGAGATGAGCATGTCAACATTAATATTGTGTGATTTATTAAAATATAAAGGATTTGGAAAAGGGATCATATATTTCTCTTAGAATACATTTCTGTCCAGTTGATGATTCACCACAGAAGATTCAACCCTTTATGTGAGAATTTGAATGTGGAGATGAGTGTAAGGCCTGAATATAGCCTCCACAGGCAGGAGAAGGTAACTGGAAGTCAGACCTGCATTTAGAAGATAGCATGACAGAGTCGAACATCATGGCTTTCTTTGCTCTTTGCTTAATTTCTTGCCTCACTTTATGATATAATACTTGTAGCACTCTGTAGTGGGCAAAGGACCACAATGGGACTGAGAGACTCTGTTCGTATATCTAGTTTTGCCTTTCCTAGATGCTGAATGATCATGAATCATCCCATTGCTTTGTGCTTCTGTTTTCTTACCTGCAAAACTGGATGCTCGACAGTGATATCCTCTGAAAGGTGAGACCCAATGATAAAATTAGTCATATAAACCCCCAAAACATTAACCAGTGTCTACAAAGTGTGAGTTAGAAAAAAATATTTCTTTCTGTTATTTCATCCTCTTGATATTCGATAAGTTTAGTAGTAATGGGAGACCAAAAGGAATTCACACCAACAGGTACATGCATCTAATCCTGCTGTGGATTAGATGCATGTCAGACAGTTTTAACAAGGCAGTCTAATCCAGTGCAGTCACTCTGGATGAATAGTTCTCTGCAGAGGAGGGCAGTGACACTGACTTAATCTTTTAGCTCCTGGAACTACATCTTCTGCCTGGCTGGATAATTACAATAATCAGTTGTGTTTAGTTGTGTTGTGATTCGCCCTCAACGTGTTAAGAAGACTAAGCTGTTTGAGTGAAAAATCTCTCCTAAATTCCTTACATGCCGCTCTTCTTTGCACACTCTCTAGTGGTTCAACAGAAAAACACTGCTCAAATTAGGACTTGTAAGGGCAAAAATTGGTCTTGATTACCCAGTTCCTCTTCCAGTTGTATGTTTCTGACAGCATAAAAAGTACCATTTGCAACAGGAATAATTTTTGTTCTACCACTTGACATCTCCCTTCCAACACTTTGCCAAAGATTTGCTCCATAGGCTCATGGCCAGTTGACATGACTCAGCACACATCTCCTGCCTTGTAAAATATGCTTGGTTTCCCTGTATGTATGAAACTACATTTAGTTGTGCCACAACATTCCCTTTGACTGTGCTTGCCTTGCAAAGCAATCCAGATGTTTCAACATTACCAATAGATTTGTTCAGTGTGATGACATTTGTAAGTCCACTTTGAATTGTGAGTCCCCTTTGAATCTTGGTCGGACCTCCATTTTGTCACCATCCCTGGAGGTATTTAAAATACATGTAGATGTGGCATTTAGGAACATGGTTTAGTGGTGGACTTACAAGTGTTAGATTAATGGTTGGACTCGATGATCTTTTTTCCAACCTAAATGATTCTATGATTATAATTTCTAGCACAGAACTACAGAATCAGAATGGTTTGGGTTGGAAGGGACCTTTGAAGATCATCTAGTCCAACCCCCCTACCATGGGCAGGCATTATAACTGCACTTTTTAAAAGTGCTTTGAAGCATCCCTGAATAGCATTATAGCCTCACTTCCAAGTCCACACTTCCAGCAATCAAGTTATTGCTTAACCAGTTTTAAATTCCTAAACTAAAACCAAGATGGGCATTGCATAGTGCTACTACCTCAAACAGATTCCAGCTCTAATTTTTGTGCACCTGTTATGGGATGCATGCTATCTGTCTATCCTGTTATTCCCAGGGAGTTTTAGCCCACATCTTCTGGATCTGTGATTGCTGGTGAAATTTGGTTTTTGTCTATGCAAAATGGCAATTCCTTGTCTGCAATGGTAGTAGTAGGCTAGATCTATCTCACAGATAGAGGTCTTCTTTCAAGCTGCAGATTAAAAACATTGGAAGGTGCTAGTGGTCATTTGCTGAGATAGGAGGTGCTACTGGGGAGGAGGCCAGCTTCTTGCAAGGAACACCCAAAGAGCCATTTGGGGCTATGCTGGAGAGCTCAAATCTTACCTGTTGGGGGCCAGTTTAATTCTTGTCTGTTTCTGATGAGCTACAAACACCCTCTACTGTAGCCTGTGTGAACTGAGCCCACAAATGCCCTCTTCCTGATCCTCTCTCTTTTCTTGTCCCCTATGGGCTCCTATCTTTCTCTTGTAGGCTCCTGCATACTCTGCATTCGTATATTACAGCCTAAAATTACTCTGATTTCTTCATAGGACTTTTTGCAGTAAGCTATTTCACTGTGATATCCATCAAAGCAGAGTTCAGTTCCTATACAAAAACCTTTTTCCCAGCTATCCTCAGTGCAGTTGTTTCAGGGGTCTGTATGCACTTGGAGACCATTCTGTCTGTCTTCTTCAACTGTTTTTTTTTTCATCCATGTCTTTCTGTTTTCATGTTCTACACACATAAGTATAAATGAATGGGCAGGTGGGGAACTTTAATTATTGCCAAGACAGTAGGCGACAATAGAGAAATTTAATATGATGCATCATTGCATCCATGCTGGAACCTCATTTTCCCTGAGTCTATTTTGAATATGGAGGTGAATAATGAGAAAGTGGCAGAAATGCATTTTAGACCATGGAAAGAATGCAAATAGTGTTTCTCATAAGGACAGCAGTAGGGACAATATTTAGATCTCTAAGTGACTCTGAAGAATGCTGTGGCAATCTCAGTGGTTACTTTAAAAGAATACCAGAAATGAGCTGACTGTTATACTGACCCTTTAACCACACAATATGATTTTTTTTTCAGATAGCATGTAAGAATATGCTTGAGCCACAATGCATCAATCAGTATCATAATTTCCCCCTTTTCCCCAACCACGTGTAAAAAAAACTTCAGAATCTGCCACGTAAATGTTACCTATTGATGAACCACTGAAAATTTTTCCAGGACCACGCTTTAAGAAAGATGCTTTCGAGGGATTCCCTTGATTAGCCAAAACCAAAGGGTTCTTATCTAACACTATCTCATCTAAATATACACAGCCTGTGATGACGAAATAAAAAATTTCAAGACCAGGTATAAATACCACTGACAGGCAGATGAAGTTCATTCGTTTACTTTCTTCTAATAGAAGATTTAACTATTAGAAGTTGAAGCTCACTGCTCTTAGAATTGACATCTCCCAGAACTTATCTGAGCATTTGAATTGAACCATCACCAAGAAAATGACTTGCCAGACCTGCAACTTGTTTGTTCTGTCTGTCATAATGATTTATTTTGGACATTTTGGAAATGGCTTAATTCTTGCTCAACTTCAAAATGATATAGACCAACTGAAAGCTGATTTTGTAAGTATGGTCTTCTATTGCATTTCTCTTCTCCTTCTGCTTGTGCTTTAGATAGATTCCAGACTTGAACACTGCTTGACATGCTCAATGTGTACCAATAGAGGGTAACCGTGGAACAGATTTTTAGGTTATACCTTTTCTTAAACACAAATATGGACAATTTATCTGGTTTTGCTAACCTCTTTTAGTAATGTGATTCAGTTTTTCAATAGTCATGGTTAATATAGTAGGTTGCATTTAGTTCAGGGACACTCTTCCTTTCACAAGAATTTCTCCTAGTCCCATTCAGCCTTTGATTACATGGAATGTTTTATAACAAGAAATCTTAATGCAATTTATGATGGATGAATGAATCTTGATTCAGTTCTATTCAGATACAAGTTACTTACACTTTTTTAGTTTTATGTTAGTAATATTAATGAAGGATTTAGTATTAGTTATCAATACAAACAAAATGGAGAAGGACTTTTGCTTTAACAAATGCATCTGGTACTTAGTAGTAGTAGTGTGTTGCCCAAAGATGGTTTCTACTGCTTATTCTTTTGCATCCTCCAGCCTTTCTGCTTCCATATCATTGACTATGATCCAGCATGGGAATGTTATTCAGCATGGTATTACTCCTTCAGGCAGAGTTTTGATAACTTCATAACTGTAATATTAATTCACCTGTCTTCATCTAGGAGGCATTAAAGTAGTTCACAACTGACTTCAGTTGGGATTAGTCAGAGAGATAACAGATCTATAATAGAGTCACTTCTAACTAACAGTTTTTATTCTCAATATTTTTTTCTTTAAATGCATGAAAGTAAAGGCAAGATTCTGCTCCTATTTTCAACTCTGATTTTGTCAGGATTTTGTGCATATGAAAGTTGAAATTTAGTAGTCAAAGAATCACCCTTGAAGTATCACACAAAGAAGTCTAATGTGATACTTCATTGTTTGCAGATTGATAGGAAACTGGCTGTAAAATTGGCATTGTATCTTAAATTTGTCACTAGCATAGAACAGAGAGATTCTCACTACAATATATAGAACTCTGTTGGAGAGATCCTGAGCCGTGGTGAGCTTCTTGCACTGACATTAAAAACTCCAATCCACGGCAGGTGCTTCCCACTTTTCAGAAAAACATCAAAACAAAGTTTGGCGATGTGCTCAGCCAATCAGCCTACGAGGTTTCTGTCAGCTTGCGAGTTTTCCCTTTGCACTCACTGTATTTAAATTACAGAGGAAACAAAAAAAGGAAATAGTGACTGTTGTATACAAAAAGAAAAGAAAAAGACACACACAGCAGAGGAAATGATTCAGTTTACCTTTCCTTGGTAGGAGAATTGTATTGCTCTTTGTTTCCTAGAATATGTCACAGTGCGTGGCCAACATCTTATGGTTAAACTTGGTTCCTGTGAGCCTCTCAGTAGCCCATTGACCTTGTACATTCCCACACCTGACTGTGGACTACTGGACTATTCTCCAGTTCTACAAACTATAGTTTTATAGTAAAGTTGATTTTTTGTTGTAAAATAGGAGATTTTATGAAGACTGGACAAATTCAAGGTCACAAACTAAATAGTGGTGGACTTTGACTTACCAGAAAATGTGCCAAGATCAGATCTGACAATTTTCTAGCCAGTTTTTCCGCTTACGATGTTTAATTTTAAAATGTCAATACCAAAACTTGCAAGGAGCATTCGGTGAAATAGATGGTGCTAAATGTCTCTGTTCAGATGAGTTATAGCAGAAGACATTGAAAAGGAAACTAATGTTGTTTCTGGTACTGGGTAGTCATCCAGTGTGATTTGATGCTTGGAGAAATGAAAGCACTGTAATAGCTATAGACCAGTGATGCAAAAATCACGTCTGTGTTATTTACCACTCATTTGAATAGAAAACATGAATCTGCCTTGTAATAAGTATTGTTTGTATAACAGATACATTTGTTCTTTGTTGCAGAACTCAAGTCATTCAGATGTAGCTGACGGTGGACCTATTTTTACAGAGAAACTGATAAACTGGACGGAGGTGAGTCAGAACCAGATGTGACAAAGCATCTCAGGTGCTTTGCTGGGTACTTTTGGTACAAAGCAGCTCTCAGGGCCATCATAACCAGCTGGGTAGAACGAACATGAGCAGAGGCTGCTTCAGTAGCTTGGAAGTGGGAACACAATCCCTACAGAAATGCATTCCATAAGGATTAAGGGTCTTTATACTACATCATGAACCGATCCTGAGGTACAGCCATGCCCAGGAGATGAGTTGCAGCATCTTCATTATCAACCTGTTTCAAGTGGCAGTGAGAACCCCTGGGTGCTACGTTTTAGCTTCATTCATTTTCC
>NW_010312827.1:90514-93888 GCF_000700745.2 Antrostomus carolinensis
TGATGCACAGTCATAGACTTTTCTTTCTGACTGTATTTTTCAACAGAGAAATGAAAAAAGGATCATCCTGAGCCAGATCGTTTCCATGTACTTGGAAATGCTTGAAAAAACTGACAAGTCAAAAGCGCACGTCAGGCACATATCTGAGGAGCTCTATACTCTGAAAAACAGCCTTCCTGATGGCTTAAAGAAGATGAAAGATCTCATGGACCTGGCAAAGCTTCAGGTAAGGTTCTTCCTCTGCCTCCAAGGCTCATGATACTATATTTTCCAGTTGAGATTTGAGTGTGACTCAAGCCAATAATACTTCAGTAACCAATCTGGTAACCCCCGTCTGGCTCTGTTCACACTGGAAAACCTAATGTTTCCAGCTGCAGGGGCTGCTGTGGGTCTGTGGTGTGGGGTGTCAGCGTGGGGGATGCCCTCCCCGAGTCTCGCTGGAGTCTTGCACAGAGGTGCTGGCAGCGCTGCTGCATCGCCTGCCCACCAGAGCTGCCGATGACACAGCTGCTTGTGGTTTAGAAATTGGGTGGGAAATTTGTGCCTGGCTACAGCATGTCTCTGCAGGCTTTGGAGGCACTGGGCTTACCAAGAGAGAGTACCTCCATTTCACAGAATATGGCTGGTCTGTGTCATGTTGCAAAGTAGCCCAGAAAGTGGAAAACAAACCTGTGACAAAGCAGGTCTTTGTTGTAGGAATTAGGTAGTAGAGTAATTGGAAACTGCAGATGTCCATCTGATTTGCTCTGGTAGCAGTATAGCCTGTAGGGTGTGACCAGTAAATAATTATAGCTCTTGGCAGGACGTTCATTCCATTTGTTTCTTACTTATAACAGATGAGTGACTTGAAAATTCAACGCAAAGCTGTGAATGAGCTGTTCAGCGTCTTACAAAAACTGGTGGAGACTTCAGCTTCTCTCAAAAGGAAAAGGAGCCAGTCTCAGAGGAGGTGCAAATGTTAGTGACATCACATGACATTTTGTACTGACTTATTGTGCAAATTTTTTTTACGATGCACATTTTTTATTTCAATCTTTTTATTGAGCTTTTATATGTATATTTATTAATATTTAAGTATTTTAAATAATTATTTATAAAGAAACACCAATCAAAGTATTTATACCCCCTACTACTATATAAGAAATGACTTTGTCTTAAAATCCTGTCTATCTGTTATATGTTTGTTGACCTGAAAGTACAGAATGAGGCAATGTTTACCCAGTTTCCATATGGAAATCCTGAAATGGCATGATATGGTACCCAGCTTTCCATCTGGTGTTGTCTTCAGAGACAGATGTTGTAAGATCAGTCTCATCATTCATCTATTTGGCATGGAAATGCAAGCACCAATATGGGGAACTTTCTGTACTCAGGAAAACACATTCATACCTGCTTCCTTCTGTGCATATCTAAATCCAAACCAAGCAAATAGACATATTTAAAGGTAAGCAAATGCTGAAGCACTTTTCTGAACTAGGGAACTGAGGATTAATTGCTGGTAATTATTGTTGTGCACTGAAGTTACCAGTGGGCCAAGCTACTTAACAACTCCAGGAAATGTGACTGACTCTATTGCACTGACTTCAACTCACTGATTTTGAGAGGTTCTGTATTTTTTTGTACTGAATCATTTAAATGTGTCTGATGTAATTTTATTTATTTGGAGGTAGTAGTATGGAAGTTTTTATCTTAAGGACTATATTTTTGTACTGGAATATTATTTAAAACTTTGTATTTCTCAATAGAAACTTTTTGAAACTTGAATATGGAATAATAAATAAATAAATTAATAAAACATGCTTGCATATTTATTCACCAGAATCTCTGTGAAAAGTAGAATGCTAATATTGCTCTATGTTGTCACAAAATATGTCCCTACTCGTATATATATAAACATATTTTATTTCCTCATGCCGGTCCAAGATTTGTGTATGGATAATATATTTGAAGAAATCTGGCAGAGGGGTTTAAAATTCCCAAGCTCTTCATATTCTGCGTGTATCTGGATGAGGAAACATCATTTTGCTTATAGGAAGGCATAGATAATTTGAAATTTATTGTTACTATGGTTTAAAACAAAAGATGCTTTCAGATTTTCTGCAAGTCAAAGTTAGGGAGCTGAGATCAAGGTCAGCCCATCTGCTAGGCTCTCTGCAAGTGGTACAAACTGGAGGTCTGGGGCTGCCTGGGCTTTGCTCAGTCTCAGAGTCCTGGGTTTGGGCTTGGGGAGTGGAGTTGGTGGGGCTTCCAAATTCTCATGACCTCAGGGGGTTTATCAAGTAAATTATCTGGGGGCAGACTGGTTGGGCTGACTGGGAATGGGGCAGATTTTCCTTGGGATTCCTGAAAACATGAGACCTCAAACTCCCCCCTGAACTTTGGCTGAATCAGCAAATTCCAGAAACAGCACCCCACCAAGCCCAAAGTCTAGTTATAATAAGCCCAAAGAGCTTAGTTGCAATTGTTGCAGCCCTTCCTACTCCAGATATCTCCTCTGATGAAAGGTACCTTCATTTATATCCTCATTTTACAGTTATAAAAAAGTGACTCAGTATCCTGGAGACTTGAACTGATTTTGTAGGAAACAGCTGTTCTTGTTTGTACTCATCACAGACATGTGTACGCATGTCATAGAAACATAGAATCATAGAATGGTTAGGATTGGAAGGAACCTTAAAGATCATCTAGTTCCAATCCCCCTGCCATCAGCAGGGACACCTTCCACTAGACCAGGTTGCTCAAAGCCTCATCCAGCCTGGCCTTGAACACTTCCAGGGAGGGGGCATCCACAGCTTCTCTGGGCAACCTGTTCCAGTGTCTGACCACCCTCAGTGAAGAATTTATTCCTAATATCTAATCTAAACCTACCCTCTTCCAGTTTAGAGCCATTTCCCCTTGTTCTATCACTACCTGCCTTTGTAAAAAGTCCCTTCCCAGTTTTCTTGTAGGTCCCCTTCAGATACTGGAAAGTCGCTATGAGATCTCCCCGGAGCCTTCTCTTCTCCAGGCTGAACAGCTCCAACTCTCTCAGCCTGTCCTCATAGGAGAGGTGCTCCAGCCCTCGGATCATCCTCATGGCCTCCTCTGGACTCATTCTAACATGTCTTTCTTGTGTTGGGGGCTCCAGAACTGGACACAGATGCAAGTGAAAAATCACTGTGAGATTTCTCCTATTCCAGGACTCGGCATGATAAGCCTCAGTATGCATTTAACCTGGGCAATGTGTCCTTCTGTGTACATGCTCTCTCATGAGGTATCAAGAGAGACTATCTGTCCTCCAGGGAAGTAAAGCCAACTGTAGCAACTTTCTGTTTTAAATTATAAATAAATAAATAAATAAATAAGAATGAAATAGAAAAAGAAGCAAAAGGAAA
>NW_010312828.1:0-2960 GCF_000700745.2 Antrostomus carolinensis
GATCTTGATAGCCTGAGAAGTAGCTCCTTTCCTTCCAAAAGTGGCTATTCCAGGTGACTGGTTGGACACAATATGGACATCCGGGAGAAGGAGATGATATCCGCTAGAAAGACACTTATTGAACACATCAGGAGAAGGTTATCTGCTGCTGATGCCAGCAAGAAAAATAAATTCTGTAACACAGATGATGGCTTTCTTCTCTCAGTCTAATGTCATTCTCTTGAAGCTCATTCAAAAAAAGCAAGCTCCCTGGGGTTTATATCAACCCTTGCTGTAGGGCTGTGCTACCCTAAACTTGTCCTAAAGCTCATGAAGAGAAGTGAAAAGTTACGGGAGATTGATGTGGCTGAGCAAGTTCTTCAGAGCTAATGTCATCCAAGAAAATTTTGGCTGGCTCACCTAATTAGAAAGGAAAGAGATACTTCCACTAATGGCAATATATGCACATGACTATATATAAATATATATATATATATATGTATGTCTGTGAAAGGAAGCAGCTCTTATTTCTGATTAATTGCCTAGCTCTCCTGGCTGTGCTCCAGGTTGAACTGACAGATGGTGACAAGCCACTCTCCTCTATCCTCCCTGTATTAATGTCCTAACCAAGAGCAAATGCTTCCTCCTTTCAACGTAGAATTGCCTGAAGCCCATGGCCCGCCCTTCTACTGTGTTTTTCATTAAGTCCTGAATATCTGAATTCTGGCTCATTAATGCACAGGTTGTTGAAGGCCGTTAGAACAATTAATTATTTGACTGGCAGCAGATTTCTCTGTAAAAGCTATATCAGGACTGACTTGTGATGAAAGTTTATGAAGAGTGGTATGAAAGGACAGCTGCAAAGCAAAGTCCCCAGTGAGCATAACCATATCTCCATCCTAAACTCCCTGAGTAGTAGACAAGAAGGAAGTTCTCTCTTCCTCACTATTAGCTCCTTGGCTTCTCATCTCAGTGTAACAGTGCTTACTCCTACTGGGCTGGCATGGAGATGCTCCCAGATTCATTTCCAGTGGACTTCACACCTGAAGTACATTGAAGATGAGGAAGGTAGGCAGTGCACTTGACTAAGAAGCACAACGTCTTCATGAAGCAGTCATGTAGATAAAAGTATGGAAAGGATTAAAAGGTACATTCATACCATGCAGTGAAGCACAAATACCTGAGCTAATGCCAGTCAAGGTCACCCTGGAACTGGAACCAGTATGTCCCTACCTCTTATCTCCTCCATAGATGTCAGAAGGAGCAATTGTTATCTCCAGCACAAAACCATGTCACAATGGTGGTTTTCGTTTTACATTTTCATGCTTGTAGACATGTCAGCATGGTTGGAGCTGCCCTCCAGTCTTTGTGTCAGGCTCTGCAGTATTGTCATCCACCCAATAAGGAAGGTACAGCAGGACTTGTGCAGGGTATGTTGGTCACACTAGGAGATGAGGACACTGGACAGAACCCTGAATGTGAAGAAGAGAACATTGCATTAAATAAAAAATATAAAAAAGAGCCCTGGGTTTAGACCCTCATCCCCATCTGAGGAAACATCCAACCATTTTTATTTTAGTGTGTGTTAGGAAATTAGTCCCACTCCAGGAACATCAAACCAAGGGAGTTGTGTTAACGAACATTCCCTGCTGCAGCTCCTGAGACTCCTCTCTTATATAACCCAATGTCCCCTGTCAAAGAGCTCCTTAAATGTTCCCTTACACTGATGGTGACTGTGCTGCAACTATTGCAGGGAAATCCCAGGATCCATGGACTGAGCTTCAAGACTCTTCAGTTTTATTCTCAGCTTTGTTACTGCCAGTGGGGTAACCTTAGGCAAACTTTTGATTTCTCTGTTCATCAATCTTCCAGTGTATATAATGGAGAACAATCAGAGTAGATTTGATTCTCTTCTCTCTCTCTGTCCTGTAGGGTAATGACCTTATCACTTACCAGCTTTCCCAACACACCTGCTTGCTCCACAAGTGCAAGATGACTTTCCTCTCAAATTATCTCACCAATTAACACCATGAAGATAACTTAGAGCAATTTTGCTCTCAGCTGTACTTATGTTCAAGCCTGCTGCTTTGGTTTCAGATCTGATGAGGGGCTTCTGTGCCTGAGAGCTTAACAGTGTTCTCCAGCTGCATCTGTTGTTCTCATAAGCAATATTCCTTCCACTTGTGAGCCTTTTCTCCTCACTAAAATGCTTTGGGATAGGCTACTGTGGAATGCTAAATAAGACCAGGCCCTGTGCAGCTGGCCATAATTAATATGCACATTTTTCAGATAGATCATTTGGGTAGCCAAGGTCATAAAGAATAGGAGAGGGTCCCAGACCACATCCAATAATTGTCCCTTTTCAATCCTTCTTCTACTCTGTATATCCTGGCTCTGCTAAAGGTATTCCAGAATGGTTCCTATATATATATATGTCACCACTGGCTCTTTTTTCTACTTTTTATTTGTTCTTTCAGTTTTTCTCCAGTGGTTTCAGATGAGTCTAGGATAGTCTCCATCATATATTTCATTTAGAGAAGAATTCAAGGAGAATTGCACTTTTAAGTAAAGTAGCATATCAAGTCTAATCTTACTCAAGCTAGTCCATTGATTTGGCATATTTGGGACCTCTAGAAACATGTTATCCCAGGATGATACACACCTGGTAGGTTTTGCTCAGCTGTGAAACAGTTAAGCAGACTAGAACCTGTGTTTTCCACCAGTCCATTCTTAGAGGTTAAGCAATGAACAAAAAAAAGCAAAAGCCTAAGCAAATATAAAAATGAATAATCCACCTGAATGATTTGCAAATGCTCTTATTTTAAGGTCTTGGTTTGTTCAGCCTGGGGAAGAGGAGACTGAGAGGAGATCTCATCGTGGTCTAGAACTTCCTCCCAAGGGGAAGAGGAGGGGCAGGTGCTGATCTCTTCTCTCTGGCCACCAACAAATGCCAGGAGCAGAGGAAATGGCAGGAAGATGTG
>NW_010312828.1:3042-7367 GCF_000700745.2 Antrostomus carolinensis
GATGGAAACAAGCCTGAAAAGATTCCAGAAGCATTTGGCCAAGGCCCTCAGACACATGGTCTGAATGTTGGGCTTGTCCTGTGCAGGGACAGGAGCTGGACTCCATGATCCTGGTGGGTCCCTTACAACTCACAACATTCTATGATTCTATGATAAGCAGACAGGTAGACAGCCCTGCTCACTCCCTCCTCTATGAAAGTAGGCTGGCAGGGAGCACACTCATCATTCCACCTTTAATTAACACCTGTTGTCTGAAAAGTATGGTGCTGGCTACCACCTCTGAAGAGCCTACAGTCCTGCCAACAACTTTATAGCTCACAGCTGTGATTTAGGGGGGACTCCCAGCTACAACTACAACTGGGAGTACATGAGAGCTGAAAGAAAAGCTACAGCACTGTCAACACAAATCATCTGGTACATGTTATGGGCCAAGTCCTCTACTGGGACCCTGAACACTGCTACTGCAAGCTGGGAGTACATGAGAGCTGAAAGAAAAGCCACATGAGAGCTGAAAGAAAAGCTACTTGAGAGCTGAAAGAAAAGCTACATGAGAGCTGAAAGAAAAGCTACAGCGCTGTCAAAACAAATCATCTGGCACATGTTATGGGCCAATTCCTCTACTGGGACCCTGAACACTGCTACTGCTCTATATCCTTATGACAGCAGGTATTCCCTTAAGTAAAATTCCCAAAGGATCCTGGTGAAGCAAATATCACCCTGCACTTCAGGAGAAGGTGAGAGAAACGAATCTTATTTGGAGAACAAGCCTTATGAGTTCACAGGTGGGGGAACTGGGGTTGTTTAGCCTGGAGAAAAGGAGGCTGAGGGGAGACCTTCTGGCTCCCTCCAACTCCCTGAAAGGAGGGTGGAGAGAGGTGGGGATGGGTCTTTTCTCACAGGTAACTAGTGATAAAACAAGATGCAATGGCCTTAAGTTGTGTCAAGGGAGGTTCAGATTGGATATCAGGAAAAAATTATTCACTGCAAGGGTTCTCAGGCCATGGAACAGGCTGCCTAGGGAGCTTGTTGGGTCACCCTCCCTGGAGGTATTTAAAAGATGGGTAGATGAGGTGCTCAGAGATATGGTTTAGTAGTGGACAGGTACGGTTGGATTCTATGATCTCAAAGGTCTTTTCCAACCAAATGATTCTATGAAATCCAACCAATTCTTCCTGTTTGAGCCTGAGCTCTAATTCTTCCAATCTTACCTGAGGAGAATCCTTTTTTGAAGTTATGCATTTTAAAGTGGTGGGAATTAGACATCTTCTGCCCCAGAGCCTGTCTGTTGCTCAGTTCGTTCTCTAGTGCTTCAGGAGAATACAGCAGTAATAAAAACACAAATAAATAGAATAAAAAGCAAAAGTTGATAACTGAGGAGGGAAAAAAGTCTCCTTCCCAGGTGTTGACTCAAGGGAAAGCTGTGCAACACAGACTTCCTCGGCTGTAGTCCTCGGGAACTACACAGTCACAGTTTATAGAGGAAGGAGCACTTTGAACAAACATGTCTACAGCTGAACTGAAGCCTTGTCATGACCAAAAGTTGCTTACCAGATTCATTGGACAGGAGACTGAAATTTGTCTTTGGGCAATGTATTGATCAAAAGGATTGTCAGGATCATCAAGAAGATGCTTAAGACATAGCTGGTGTCCCAAGATCTACATAACCTTGCTGGATCCTGTGGGAGATGTGGGTGGATTCTGGATCTGACAGGGTTTAGGTGAGAATAAGTGATTTCTTTCTTCACTGCACTACATCTCAGAGGTTAGCTTAAACAGGTTTAAGCAATCTCATGGTTAGGTTTCTGCTGAGGATTGATTTTGATGATTACAAACTCAGAGTTAGGTACTACTACTTTCATGAGCTTCAACATGTCTAAATTTCAACTTTATTTGCCCATCTTACACAGGGAAATCCAAGACCAGATCTTCAGATTTTCCACCAATGGGAGGTAAGTAGATAAATGTTTTGTAGGATCTGGACTGATCTTTTTACCCAGGGACATGAGGAACATCTGCATAAGCAAATTTTTCAGTCAAGTTTAGGCTTCCTTGACCTTCCCCACGTGAAAAGCAAACATACATCCCAGTTGCAGAGACATTCACAAATATTTATTCTCCAAAAGGAACAGTGTAAACTTTATTGTATGTGTTTTGTTACTTTCTTCTAAATATTTTGTCAAATTCAAGGTGGATTTGCGGTTTCTGCCAATCAGTTGGGTCTTGACAGCCAGGGTGTGTTGACAGTTAAGAGAAAAAAAACAAACAAACAAAAACCAAAAAAACCCAGGAAAGGAACAGCAAAACCAGCTATATAAACCCCAAGTTTCAGTAGGGAAATATTTTACCTCTTATAAAAGAAAACTTCTCTCCTTTGAAGAACTCCTTACAGACCAGCAGAGACGGCAGAGACACAGAGGTTTGGGTTACCAGACAGGTGGTAGAAATCCATACATCTTTAGAAACCTCCTCTTCACTGCATTCCAGACATAGAAAGTGCCCATTTGAATAGAGTAATATAGATGTTATAGCAAACTAATCCTGGCTCAAGGAAGGTGCTGGTCACAAGCTGAAAAACCTACATGCTTTGCCAGCAGTAACAATTATATCTCTTGAAGATGGAGACTGACCTAGGACTCACCTGAATGGAGTTTGGAAGAGCACATGTGTTCCCAAAAGGAAACCAAACAGGTCTACCACTTATACACACCACTGTGGTGTTTAATAAACCTGATGTGATTATATCAAAGAGGGATCAAGGAAATGAAAAAAAAAAAAAAAAAAAATCCTGGAGACAAAATATATTGCCAGGAGACTACAACCCCAGGTTCCAGTGTAGGCTTGGAACAGACCACTTGGAGAGCAGTGAAGGGGAAAGAGATCTGGGAGTCCTGGTGGACAGCAGGATGACCATGAGCCAGCACTGTGCCCTTGTGGCCAGGAAGGCCAATGGCATCCTGGGGTGCATTAGAAGGGGTGTGGTTAGTAGGTCGAGAGAGGTTCTCCTCCCCCTCTACTCTGCCCTGGTGAGGCCACATCTGGAATATTGTGTCCAGTTCTGGGCCCCACAGTTCAAGAAGGACAGGGAACTGCTGGAGAGAGTCCAGCACAGAGCCACCAAGATGATGAAGGGAGTGGAGCATCTCCCTGATGAGGAAAGGCTGAGGGAGCTGGGGTTCTTTAGCTTGGAGAAGAGGAGACTGAGGGGAGACCTAATTAATGTCTACAAATATGTTAAGGGCGAATGTCATGAGGATGGAGCCAGGCTCTTCTCAGTGATGCCCAATGGTAGGACAAGGGGCAATGGGTGAGAGCTGAAACACAGGAGGTTCCGCTTAAACTTGAGAAGAAACTTCTTTACAGTGAGGGTGCCAGAGCCCTGGGACAGGCTGCCCAGGGAGGGGGTGGAGTCTCCTTCTCTGGAGACATTCAAGACCCACCTGGACGCCTTCCTGTGTGATCTCATTTAGGTTCCTGCTCTGGCAGGGGGATTGGACTAGATGATCTCTTGAGGTCCCTTCCAATCCCTAATATTCTGTGATTCTGTGAGGCAATATATAAGACAATATATAAAGACCAGAGGCAAAATATATAACCCTGCTAAAGAAAGTCTAAGCAGTCATATTCATTAAAAAAAAAAAAATAAAAATCTATGAAGCTAAGCCCCATTCTTAATACCTTACTCAAAATAAAACTTCTCTACACAGAAAAGGGAAAGTAAAGACTTTGCAAGCCTTTATGATAAATTGCAGGTAGTTAGAGCAGGCAAGGTACTTACAGGTTGTGGTTAATAGAAATGTTTATCAAAGACAGTGTAATTACCAGACAGTTTGGCTGCCTGAAAACAGAGCTATTAAAATAAATAAATAAATAAATAGGGGAAAAAAGCAAAAGGAGAAACTAAAAGAGAAATACACAGGGACCTACTTAAAAGCAAGTGGCTTTTGATCCAAACTGGTGTCTCAGCTCTCTTTATACAGAGCAACAAACATATGACAGGGAAGTATGGCCAAGAAAAGCAAGAGATATCTGTAATACTGTGAAAAATAGCAGCAATAAAAGGCCAGGAGGTGTGGAGGATGTCCCTATCTGTTGTTTGAGGGTGTGACACTGAGTCACATCCTCAGCCAAGCCAAATAGGACTTATACACGAATTCAGGGTTAAATACATCCTTAAGTGTTTTGCCAGTTGTAATCCCTAAGTAATTAAAAAGCCACCTTTGAGATACCATCTCAGAGCGGTGCTGGGGGTTGCTTTATCAGAGATGCCAGCTGCAGGTGAGATGTACCACAGTAGGACTCCCCACAAGCAGTAATTTCAGAAAGAG
>NW_010312828.1:7388-10235 GCF_000700745.2 Antrostomus carolinensis
GGCCAAACGAATGCCTCGTTCAACCCTAAATCCCATAATGATCATCACGGGTATGGTACACCTCGTGCTGCCTCTCCTGAGCTGCCAGGCAGCATTGCTGTGCATGGTTAAGCAGCCCTCCCATGTCACCCCTTGAGGAGGCTGCATTTCAGCACAGAGGGAAAGTAATCTCTGTGTATCTCACCTCTGTGTTCAGCACTGGTGAGGCTGCACCTTGAGTGTTGGGTTCAGTTTTGGGTCCTTCACTCCAAGAAGCACATGGAGGTGCTGGAGTGTGTCCAGAGAAGGGCAACAGAGCTGGGGAAGGGTCTGGAGCACAAGTATGATGAGGAGCAGCTGAGGGAACTGGGGTTGTTGAGGCTGGAGAAAAGGAGGCTGAGGGGAGACCTTCTGGCTCTCTCCAACTCCCTGAATGGAGGATGGAGAGAGGTGGGGGTGGGTCTGTTCAACCAGGAATAAGTGACAGGACAAGAGGAAATGGCCTCAAGTTGCACCAAAGGCAGTTGAGATGGGATGTGAGGAAGAATTTCTTTGCTGAAAGGGTTCTGAGGCATTGGAAGGGGTTGGCCAGGGCAGTGGTGGAGTCCCCATCCCTGGAGGGATTTGAGAGCAATGCAGACATAGTGCTGAGGGACATGGGTCAGCTGGGGACTTGTCAGTATGAGGTTAATGATTAGACTTGATGATCTTAAAGATCTTTTCCAATTGAAGCAATTCTGTGATTCTGTATTTTGCATCTTGTGAACCCTGGCTGCAAGGCAGAGTTTGCAGAGAGCACCAGTGATTATATTCCTGATCTGCTCAATCATTCAGCCAATGGAGTCCTACTAGACAAATTAACAAGTAATGTCTTTATGTCACGCTTACATGGATTTCTCTTTTAAACTGTGGTCCACCTGTGCAGATTAATTTGATTCAGAGACTATCTGACTCTCTTACTCCATTCCCAATAGGTGTCTTTGGAAGGTCATTTTGTTTTTTAAAAAAAGCTGCACTATTTAGTGGATGTTGAGCAAATAATTTACTCTTGCCATTCTTTGTTTGCAAATGGGCCCAACACTCACCTTACCTGGAGCACACCAGTGTGCAGGGCTTTATATTTATTGAGTGCTTTAAAAGCCTTCAGACACAAATGAAACACCTTCCTCCAGGGTAAACCACAAAGCAAAACTGATCAAACAAGCCTGGTTACTATTACTGTAGTCAGGTTCAACATGGAAGAAGGAGTCACCCCAGTTAGTTAATTGTAATTGATGCTTTCACAGCCAAAAAACCTCAGTTCACTGTAAAAGCAATCCCTCTAGGGCAAACTGGTTATTTCTGTGCTTGTAAATTAAACAATGCCTGGGGATGTGTCCTGTACTGGAACACCATCATCTCTCCTGACCCTGGCAAGGTTTTAGGCTATATCAAAGAATCACAGAATTGTTTTGGTTGGAAAAAACCTTTAAGATCATCAAGTCCAACCATAAACCTAACACTGCCAATTCCACCTCTAAACCATGTCCCTCAGCACCTCATCTATCCATCTTTTAATTACCACCAGGGAAGGTGACTCCACCACCTCCCTGGGCAGCCCCTTCCAATTCTTGACCACCCTTTTGGTGAAGAACTTTTTCATTGTATCCAATCTAAACTTCCCCTGGCACAACTTGAGGCTATTTCCTCTTGTTCTATTGCTTGTTACCTGGGAGAAGAGACTGACTCTCACCTCTCTCCACTCTCCTTTCAGATAGTTGTGGAGAGCCAGAAGGTCTCCCCTCAGCCTCCTTTTCTCCAGGCTCAACATCCACAGTTGCCTCAGCCTCTTCTCATCACACTTTTGTTCCAGAACCTTTACCAGCTTTGTTGTCCTTCTCTGGACACGCTCCAGCATCTCAATGTCTTTCTCATAGTGAGGGGCCCAAAACTTAATGCAGAAGTCTAGCTGCAGCCTCACCAGTGCTGAGTACAGGAGGACAATTTCTTCCCTGGTCCTCCTGGCCACACTATTTCTTACACAGGTCAGGATGCTATTTGCCTTCTTGGCTGCCTGGGCACACTACTGGCTCATACTCAGTTGGCTGTTGACCAACACCCTCAAGTCCTTTTCCACCAGGCAGCTTTCCAGCCACTCTACCTCAAGCCTGGAGCACTGCATGGGGTTGTTGTGACCCAAGTGCAGGACACACACTTAGAGCAACTAACCAGGCACTTAGGTCAACTAACAAACTTGCTGATTTGAGAAAAAATAAATGGAGAATTACAAATAAATGTTTTTTGAAGTTTCTTACAGAAAATATTAGTTGCAAACAAATCAAAACAAGGTTACACAATACTGTACAGAAAAATACTATAAATAGTCCAAACTTACAAGTAGCACAAACATAAACATAGCAAAAAGAATAAACTTTTCATGCAGAAACTCTTGTGGGTTTTCTAATGTTAAGAAACACTAACAGGGGTCAGATGTTTTAGGTGAAATCATGTTAAAGTTACTGATGTTGAAATAGAAGGACATGTGAGTCTGTGTCCCCACACATGGGAACTGCAGCATCTCCAGGGCACAGCCTATCTTTTCTTCTGCAATCCCTAATATAAAGTTGCATTATTACATATACAGTAACTGTGTATGCTTAATTTATAACCTTATTTTCAGACAAACTCCCTCAAAAATTTAATCTAATTTTTATATTCAGTGGTTATCTAAACCAGCCTGATTTCATACTGTGGCTAATGCTGGCTGTCCAGATGGAAAATTGGATCTTGCTGGCCCTCTCACCTGTGCACATTTCTTTGATCTCTCTTCCCTTGATGTCTCTTTTGTTATTATCTGAGGCTAAAAACGTTAACTTAGATAACTCTGCA
>NW_010312829.1:0-24040 GCF_000700745.2 Antrostomus carolinensis
AGGCTGCGGCCGTGCCCATGCTGCCGGCCATGGAGGTGGCCGAGGAGCCGGAGAAAGCTCCGGGCGGCAAGAGCAAGGACCCAAACACCTACAAAGTGCTCTCCCTGGTAAGGGCTGGGGAGCTCCCTGGGGCTCCCCTCGTCGGCGGGGGCGTGAAGGCTGCGGCCGTGCCCATGCTGCCGGCCATGGAGGTGGCCGAGGAGCCGGAGAAAGCTCCGGGCGGCAAGAGCAAGGACCCAAACACCTACAAAGTGCTCTCCCTGGTAAGGGCTGGGGAGCTCCCTGGGGCTCCCCTCGTCGGCGGGGGCGTGAGAGCAGCGCTGCGGGACGGCTCCCTCCCTCCGTCCGTCCCTCCCTCCCGCCGTCCCTCCCGGCTCAGGGCTCCGCTTCGGGCAACAGCCTGGCGCTGGCCTGTACAGCTCTGGCTTGTAGGCAGCGACCTGCCTGACAGCGGGATTCGTCCTTCTTCAGTTGATGAGTTTTACTCTCTCGACAGCGCTCGGGGTTGAAGCGTCTGGATTCTGTCGTAGTGTTAATGGTTGTCCCGTCTTCCATCAGGTGGTTTTAGCTGCTGAGTGTAGGGGACACACTAGGCAAGACTAAAACAGGTTAAAACAGGAAAATATGGCTGGGGAAGAAAAGAAAAGCTAAAAAGAGTTCAAGAGCCAAAAGGATGGAGGAAGTATAAAAACTTGCTTTTCACTGAATTTGAAGTTCTGTGGATTGAAAGGTGTCTCAGAATGCTGCCTGGAGCCCCTTTCAGCCCTGGTTTGGAGGCACTGGTGGACAAAGCCATTGTTAGCAGGTAGATCACTTTCCAGTTTTAGGCACACTGCTATATTATAATTATCTTCCCTGTAGAGATGTGAAAATAAGACCTTCCGGACTGCCTGGAGTGACTGTTATGAGGGTAAAATCATTATCAAGGTGAAAGAACTGCAGCATCTTTGGAAGAAAGCTTCGGTGGAACTGCAACAGACTTTATTACATACCCATATCTATAAATAGTCCTCTTCCAATGCATTCCAGCATAAGGATCAGGATACCTTTCCATGTTTACCTATAGTTTTGTAATCTGGCTAGTTTCAAATGAGCTGTCCAGCGTATCATAGCGACTGCATGCTGGTTGTACTTTTTACCATAATGGGTGGTGAGCAGCATTTCCAAGTTTGTCACAACATTATAAGAGAAATAACAAAGTTCATATAAGGGTCTATGGTAGTTTCCATGTCAAAGTTTTTTGGCAACTATTCTGATGAAAAGTCCTCTTAAATAAAGGTAGCGATTTGTAGCTTGTTTAATTATTTTGTTGTCTTCTGTGGAGGTTAGGTTGTGCCATAAAAGCCATTGCAGTTGGATGCTGAAAATTGAGCTATTTTCAGGCTTAGATATGGGTAGTAGTAGTTGAAAATAATCATATACTACTCAAAGCCTAATGTTGTTGCTCTGAGCTTTTTAGGCTCTAATGCAAAAAAAAAAAAAAAGTTATTAGAGATACACAGCTGCTTACAGACTGGAGCTGGGCACAAGCTTAAATGTTTGCAGGTACTTACTTACTCTTCTGAACTAAGTTCTTATTTTCCAAACCATAGCTGTTCCATGAGAATTGGCAAAACGTTCATCCTGTGCTGACTAAAGTGTCAAAGTGAAGTATATGTCATCTGCACAGAAATAATTTAAAACTTCTAAATATAAATGAGCATGCAGTATTGTTTTCAACTATTGCAGACACAGATAATTTAGAATATTCAGAGAGTACTTGAAAAACTCTCTAAATACTGCAGGTGATATTGGATTGAGTAAAACAAGAATATATTCAGCCTAAACATCATTTTAGAAGGTATAAAACTGGAGTTGGAAATGCAAGTTTCTTCTTTCTCACAAGCCAATGCATTTTTAATATGTTGATGGTGTCATCTTGATGTACGAAAGAGGTGAGTAGACTTATCTGCTTGGTGTTTTGGGTTGGGCAGTGTGAAACTATAAAAGCGACACTGTACAAATTAGACATAGGTAAATTCCCTTTGCCTGCATCTACCCTAGCTGCATGCACCATTTCTTCCTTTACTTGGGTAGATACAAAAATCTGGTTTCAAGTAGCTTTACGTTGAATTTTTTTGTAAAAAAATGATGAGTACATTTCTGGGGATTAGAGAATACTTGAATTACTTTTTTTGACTTTTTCTGGAGAGCACAAACTTGCTTTCTTTCCCCTCTTCCTACCTGTGTGCCCACCACCTGTAGATGTCTACAATTTGCGAACACAACTTTGATGTTCCCAGCTTCCATCTGTGGACCAACCTTACCCTATTACAGAGGAACTGCAGAGGTCACATGTACAAAAGGTTGTACATTGCAGATTTTACCCATAGGTTTTGTTGGTTGCTCCAGAAGCCTCTGGGTTACATGGCAGTACTTGGTTGTTAACTGAATGTGTGTTGGTTGAGGGAGGATGTAGGTAGAGAAGGAAGTCCTATAGAGTCACCACCAGTTCTAGCAGAGCTTGTTG
This sequence comes from Antrostomus carolinensis, assembly GCF_000700745.2. Taxonomy (NCBI): domain Eukaryota; kingdom Metazoa; phylum Chordata; class Aves; order Caprimulgiformes; family Caprimulgidae; genus Antrostomus; species Antrostomus carolinensis. Next base: position 2,510 of record NW_010312829.1, read on the forward strand.
TGGCAAGCATAACTTTGGTTCAGCTGTAGGTTTTCATACCATGCAAGTAGCTCTTCTGTTGCAGCTGGAGGATTCCCCAAATGGTGGGACAAGCCCACAGGGATTTACTAACCTGTGGTGCTTCCTCAAGGCAATGGAATGAAAACATCCAGGTTGGAGTAATTGTGAGAAATGGTGATGCTTTTATCCGTTTATGTAACCTCTGTGCATGGTTTCTCACTTAGTGTCTTGCCAATTTTCTGAGCTCTGACCTTTGTCCCTCCAAGCCCAAGGAGCTGTCTGCCTGTCTGTAGTCTCTCTGGGCTCACCTGCTGCTGTTGTGTGACTGAGCAGCATGCTGCTGCCCAGGAGCAGTGTAGCTCTTGCTTAGGTTTGAGGTTTCCTATTCCAGCTTGCCAGTGACTCAGGCATTGCATTTTGGTCTGATTCACTCATTCCATTAGAACAAAATTTTCCATGCCTTTATGACAGCCGAAACATTGAGGAAAAAAGTAACAAAATAGACAATGTTTCTTTTTGACAGTTTCAGGCTTTCTTTGGCAGAACTGGAAAACTCATTTAAACTGACACTTTTGTTAGAAAATTTCTTAAGGAGTATTTGCAACTTAAGAATTCATGATTAGAAAAAAATTATTAAAAAATTCCAAGTAAGGTCCAGACAGAGACATTGAAAATGTATTAGTCTCCTCTAAAGAGTAAGTTGAGCATTTTGGAGTGCATAAAGGTAATAAATGGTGAGGGCTTAAAAATGCTGTGGGAATACACTTTAAAATATTTTGTAAGTCTGGGATTGTTAATACCTGTGAATTCAAAGTTTTACTTGACAAATTAAGACAGAGTAACTCTTGGCATGTACTCCCAGAAAGCTGCTCTGTGCTTTACGGCTGGTTGCAGATGCAGGGAGAAGCAATCCAGGATTTGTGGCTGCACTCCTGTAGGTTTGGTTGCTTTTTCATGTGGATGGTTAGTGAACCCTTTATCAGCCTGAGGAACCAGACTAAGGCAGTGGGTGGGACAAGGCATTGTAATAGTCTGCAGACTGAAGCCAGTGAGGGATACTGTGATAAAGATGGCATCCTTGGGAACCTCTGCACTGGTCTTGGTTGTCTTTTTATCTAGCAGTGAAAGTTAATTGTGCTGGGCTGTATCCAAGGACTGGTAACCAAGAGAAGTTTGGCTGTGGTTTTTTTTCCCCCCTTATACTTAGCACTTGTTAGATCCCACCTGGAATACTGTGTCCAGGCTGGGGCCCTCCAATACAGGAAAGATCAATTCAGCTGGAGTTGAGAAGAGTGCCACTGTAGTGGTCTGGGGCTGGAGCTCTTCTCTGAGGAGAGACTGAGGGACCTGGGCTTGTTCAGCCTGCGGAAGAGGTGGCTTGGGTGAGGAACACCTAACAGCGGCCTTCCCATACCTCTGGGGATGTCATCAAGAACATGGAACTGGGCTTTGTACTGTTGCACACAGTGGGAGAATGAAACAATGACAATAAATTGAAACAGAGATTCTTACTGGATAAAGAGGGGATGGGAATCACTATGAGGATAATTAAATGATAGAACAGGTTGCACAGAGAGATTGTGTTGTTTCCACCCTTGGAAAGCTTCAAGACTCAACAGCATAAAGCCCTGAGCAGCCAGGTCTTTATTCAGTTTTGACCCAACTTTGGACAGGAAGTTGGACTAAACACCTCTTGAGGTCCCTTGTAGCCTTCTGATTCTATAAATCTGTTTCCAGTTGTCCATTGCTCTGTTTGTTAAGTTTAATGTGCAAGATCTGAATCATAAACCCCCATAAATCATAAATAAGTGAGACAGTCTGGGCTCACAGGAGAGTATCTCTTGTCAATTATTATCTGCCATTGCTGCAGGCAGGAGGGAGTCTAACTATAGAAGAGAAATCTGTTGGCCATCGAGATATTTTATGTAAGAGTCCTGCAAGTTTTTCACCACTTTCTTCCAGAATAAACCATAGCTGTTGATTTTCTGCTCATACAGGGAAACACGGGTGTGCTGTGTCAGGATTTTGGAGACTGCTGTAGGTTTGTTTGTTTTTTCTTCTCCCACAGAGGTGAAGGTATGGAAACAAACTTTTCTTATGTAGCTGTTTGGAAGATTGCAAGCCTGTCTGGTTGTTTTTAATGCTGATGGTTTTCCTCCTAAGTATGTTTGAGGATGCCCAAACCTTTGTATAGGTTGTACTTCTTTCGAAAGAAGGCATTTCTATATTCTTTCTCCAGAAAAGATGTAAAATACCTATTTAATTATTTTATTTAATATACTAGTCAACTTAATTTTACTTTCTCTTCTACATCTGCTATTGGAGAAGGACAGATGGGGACAAGTTAGTGAGAGAGCAGATAGGAAATGAGTTGGACTTGTTGAGAAGTAGTGTGTTGGCCCAGATCCTTCAACATATCCTGCTCTCAGGTTCAGGCTCTGGTGTGATCACTGGATGAGTCCTCTGTCTTCTGCTGCTGCTGCAATGTGGTCTTCATTCCCAGTGGAAGGACTGTGCAGAAAACTGGTTCCAAACTCATGAATTTTCCCTTTGTGTTCATCATGCAGGCTTGGGAATTAATGTAACTCATACGAGGAGAGGAAAGACAATGGCAAGAAAGTGTTTGTGCCCAAACCTTGTGATCGGGAACATGGTTATTGGCTTCAGACGACTTTGGCATGGGTATTTTTATGGGTATGTCAGTTCTTAAGCACTGGATTCAAGGGCACTGTCCTTTCTGCCTGAGTTTGGGAGACCTGGGTGCCACATTCAGTCTCTCCTCTACTCTTTTTGGCCCTCTGCAAATAATTCGATTTCAGCCTTGTTTTGTACTGTTTTGCTTTATGTGCTTTGCCTTTATTTCCTTTCTCAGTGAGGACAAGTAGTCTTTGCTGAAATTATTTGCTCCTGTGAGAATGCTGGATTGAACTTAGATGGGACTTTTGTGTTCAAAGAAACCCCACACAGTTTTATGGTAAAATTAAAGTGGCTGACTGTTAAGTGATTCAGATTTTTTGGCATCAAACATCTTTTGTTGAAATATGAAGTGAAGAATCACAGTGACAGGATGGCCATACTTTAAATAGACTTTGGGGTGCTTTTGGTTCAAAAATATTAAAGCAGTTCTTGGCCAATCTCCAATATTTTAATATTTTGTAGGAAACTGTTTCAATATTTGTAAACAAGAGTGTTTGACAGTAAGTGTCTTGCCTGTCTTCCATCAACATTACAGCTCTCCAGCTCCAATGCTGGCTTGTTTTGAATTCTGAAGACACAGAAAAAGTGAGTGTTTGGCAAAAGATTTTTTTTTTTTTTTTTAAATTGCATTTGCTGTTGATATTGCTTAAACACATCTAATGACAATATGATTGTAACTATGAATAAATTCAATAAACACATTGTTATTCAGTTTAATCCATCAAAAGAAAATCTGTGTTTTGGTGAATTTTGAGGTCATTATAAATTTAGTGTTTCTCTTCAGTCAACTCATTTTTCAGGGAAGACTGCAAATAGTTCTTGTTATACATAGGGAGCTGTAAACCCAGAAGTTCTTCACTCTTCTTCAAGTGGGTACCTTCATGCTGGGTATTGAAGACAAAAATCATGATCTTGCTCTCCTACAGTAAAAAGCTAAGAAATATTTAGCCATTTTAACTCTAAATGATTTCCATTATTAAAGATATTATCCAAAGAAATGCAGGAATTGAGGCTTTATCTATACTTTAAAAAAAACAACCAACAAAAAACCCCAAAAAACAAACCCACCTCAAAATTCCAGTTGTATAAAAATCTTCACCAAGGGAGAGTAGGCACTGCCTTTGTTTATAATTGTACTCAGAACTAATTTTAAATTTTATTGCCAAACTAGGTTGACTTTGGGTGCAGCCCAAAGTCAAAGGTGTGATTGTGACTTTGCTGAGCATACTTCAGCTCACTTTAAGCTGGGTAGTTTAGGTATTGCTTTCTGCATAGACAAAGCAGTGTGGAGTTCAGGACAGGATGCAAGATGCTCTCTTATGTAGCCGAGTTGGAGGATTTAAGCCACCTGGGAGGTTTTGCTCACCCTTCAGAGTGTGGTGTGTGAATTCTTCTGGCTTCCTGGACTCCAGCTGGAGTGCAAAGCTTGGAACAGGCTGAAGTACACCCATCTGCGTGACTTGCGTGCTTCTGTCAACTCTGCTGGCTGGCTGCCTGCCTGAAAACATCCATGTTGTTCCTAGGGTTTGAGTGTAGACCATCTGCTGATGGATTAGGCTGTAGTGTGCTAGGATCAGCCATTGGTCCATTCAGGCAAAACAAATAAGTGAGTGGGGATGTGTGTGCTCAGACTTCCTGTTGAGGCATTCAGAGCTCCAACTCAATCCATGCCTTAAGGTTTTCATTACCTTTCTTTAATTATGCAGCAATAGTCCTTGTCTGTCAGGTACCAGATGAGGTAAAACTGTATCTGGGTGTGACAACAAGGCAGACACAGGCAGTGGCCTCCTTGAAAAGGGACAGTCTCACCATATCTGAGGAAGGTGAGCAAATCAGGTTTGGGGACACTAACCAGGTTCAGCTAATAGTCTAGATTGCCAGATGAGTATATAGTGATGAGGCAGGTCCAAGGTCAAGGAAAGAAGGAATTAAATTCTGTGAGTTGGGGATCAGGCTCAACAGAGTGCTTGGCCAGGATGGACTTGACTGCAGTGTGCCTGTAACACAGATCAGGCAGGGGACAGGTGCAGGAGCTGGCTAAAAAGGTGAGGAGTGACTCTGCTGAGGCTTCTTCTAGCTTTTTGTTGAAGAGTTGTCTTCAAGGCTGATTGAAGTGTCCTGAACAGTACTCTCAACAGCTGAAACAGCATCTGAGAGCTGGCCTCAAGCATGGGCAGACAAACTCCTGGGAGCGGGGAGTGTGCTCTTGGTCTGAACACCACCTCTACTTAGTTCTGCAAGGCTCTTAGATACTAAAATAATAAGGAACACATTAATAGTTTACAAAGGCTTTTTGTAGAGATAATTATTAACTTGAGTTTGGAACAACTTAGTTCTTGTGCTAAAACTGTTAAATTTCAGGCAAGGCTGAAGATATAAAAGTTAGGCAAGGCTTCCTTTCAACTCTTGCTTTTCAAATTTTTTCCTTGATATTCTTTCACTAATATCAGAGAATTACACAAGGAGTGAATTGTTCTGATTTGACTTACCATGGAAGGTTAATTTCTGTTGCTTTTGGCTGAAAGGAGGAGTGGAGCAAATTAAAGCCTTTGAAAACAAGAAAGGTATGAAAAGTTTCTCACCTTGGAGATGGTATTACAAATTAATATATGGGCAAACATTACTATGACCATACACTATGGGCAGTGGATAAATATTTGTTTAAAAAAATGTCCTGTCTGACAGAATTTGTCAATGTGCTGCCTTGCAGTAGTGTCCCATTTGAATGAAATAGTAGTATATACAGTTTTCAGAGAAGCTATTTTATAATATTGGAATACTATTTTGAAAATAGGAAAGGAAATGTATCAAAACAACATAAGTGCAGAAAACACTTCTGCACTGAAAAGCAAAAAATACTTTTCAGCACAGGTCAGCTGTATAAAAAGTTTCTTCTAAAGGTACTTGTAAGACAGTACTGGGTTTTATTGTAAACAGAATGCTGTGGAGGGCAAAGGAAAGTAGCATAAGTAAGGACTTCTGGCAAATAGGCTCTTGTTTAACTGTTCAACGTGGAATAAGTTAGCTAAAGAGAAATGGGAAGTAGGGAGAAAAGATGAAATACTTGCTTTTCTGAAGAAACTCGGGTGAGTGTGAACCTTGTCTGTGTTCTGCTGTGTAATGGCATACAGGCAAATCAACCTATATAAATGCCTTCCAATATGTAGTAGTATTTCGGTACAAGTTTATGTTAAAGGTTTTTTGTTTATGTTGTTCATAGAGTAACAAAAAGTATAATGTTATAGCTGCTTGAGCAAAAGTAAATAATCAAACACAGCCATTTATCTTACATGTGGCTGTTTATCTCTGGCACGATCAAGTGGGACAGTTCTTGAGTCCTTTTCTGGCTGAAATACATTTCCATGTTGTGAAGCATCAAAACTTCATAGTCTGCCTTTTGTTTTTTTGATCAACAATATTCAAAGGGTGCAGAGGTAAATAATGGTTGGCTCTGGTATTTGTTTTGGGAAAATAGCCAAAGGATTAAGGGCTAAACATGTACCTGTGATTGATATCAGTGTGCTTAGTGAAGACTATCATAGTGAACAGCTTTGAAACTTTTTGTCTCATCTTCTTCCCTCATGCTTTGTGGTTCTGCAAGTTTCGACACTCCTTACATTCCAACAGTGTTTTGCAGGATTTCTTCACCTGCTCTTTAAGGTTGCTATGTTTTCCTGCTCAGCCTAACGATGCTGTCACGGTGGCAGTAGCAGCACCTTCTGCTGTGGAAAAATAGAGGTGAACATAGGGTTACTTGGTATGTTCCATGGTATTATCAGTACCCAGCAGAAGCAGCCCCTTTTTGCACTTTTCTTATTACAACTTGCATGACAGTACTATGAATCAGAGCAGCTTTAGCTTTATTCTTGAAAAGGGATTTTTTGGAATAGGAAGAGCATGAAGATGGCTCAAGACCATATTTTCTTGTCCAGTTTTGCTTTTATTAATGGATCAAGTGCAGCTTGTTTAGACAACAGTTCTGAGTTGGCATAGTACTGACAGTTCCTTCTCTTTTTATGTGAGCATGCATTCATGTGTGGATGCCACTAAAGCAAATGGCACGTGGTGGTCTTTGTTTGGTGTGCATAGTCTGCTGTGCTGAATAAAAGAATTGTGTTTGAAAGTACAATATTTACTTTTTTCTCTCAGAAATCAAGATCAGTTTTCAGTCCTGTTTATCATTAGGTTTTTGTAAAAACCTATCTGCTGATTAAATAGCAGTCAGCTGCTATCTGTTTTCTGGGAATTTAATCAGAAGTTTTATTTCCTCTTCTTTTTGGCTAGCATATACTTGCACTTTAGTTTCTCTCTGAATTCTCCCATGATGTAAAATGTATTGAAAAACAAAACAGCCAGGGCTAAAATATGTGTGCTTTGAAAACAGCTCATCTGTTAATGCCTTCCAGGAGAATATACAGTTGACAAGCAACAAATAAGAAAAATATTTTAGATCCTAGCTGACAGATGCTAACTCTGTTCTATCTTTTTGTCTCTTGTTAAAAACCAGATGCTTGAATAGTTTTGGAAGGTATTTAAAGAACTGTAGTATGACAAGGTCTTCTGCTAATAATTCCCTGCTGAATGAACAGTTAATCACTCTTTGGTAAGCTCTGTGAAGACTTTTTAATAAAATCTTACAGTGGCTTGAGCAACCTTTAAAACATTCTTGTCCTTTGAGTGACCTTAGGTTGCAATAGTATGTAATAAGTCTTGAGAACATTGAAAAGAAACAGTGAGAGTAGACCTTCTGTGTGCTGCTTTGAGAAGAAAAACAATAATCCCTATACATTTTGAGAGTCAGCCTTCTTTTTACCTCTGAAAGGGTTTTGAGTGTAAGCTCCAGCTCTTCCATCTGCTGACTTTGGGATAATTCAGTCACCTTCAGAGTTTCAGGACAACCAGGACCTGAGAGTCTCAGTGGCTCTCCTCCTCCTCCTGGGCTCTAGGTGTGGAATGTGGATCAACACAAGCAAGCCTTAGAACCTTTGAAGAGCATAAAAATATTGACAAATGTGGAAAGAAGAGATGAGTGGTGCAAGAAGCAGGTGGTGCACTTGTTTCAGTGCTGATAACTTTATAGGTGATTTATTTAGCTATGTAGGTGTGCTGGTGTGAGTGAAGTATTTACCTCCTTTCAGTTTAGTAAACTTTATTAAGTGTTCCCTACTTTTAAATAAAACTGAACTGTTGGGAGGTTGTCCCTGCTTAAAATACTTCTAGGTGCATGAATAAGTGTTCACTGCCCCAACAAGTGTAGATAAGGTGTTTTTCTCTGTACGGTATGCTTTCTGCATTTTTAACAATAACCTTTTAAAGAGAGGTGACTCTGTTCTTACTTGAAATTAGTTATTTATTACTGTGTTCTTTACACTTTTGCATATGAAATTCTTTCTCAAAGATATTTCAGTGTTAAGGTCCAGGTCGTTAGTCATCTAGGCACACAGAACTGTGAAAACATAGTTTGCCCTTCACAGATCCCAGTGGTTTTGGAAAATTCCATGGGTTTTTATAATGCTGGCATTACAGACCCAGTCTAGACATTCTCCCTTCATGGATAGACATGACACAAATGTGAGAGTCAATCATGGAGATTAGAAAGGAAAACCACTACTTTGCATTGCTTCTTTGTTAATTGTGTAGTTGTTAATGGATGTGCCTTAAACCTTGGAGTGACAAGTTTTGTTGGCCATGGAACACCAGAGATGAAGAAAGGAAGATGGAAAGCAACTGAGTACATGGTAGGCAAAGAGTGAGGAAGATCAGCACGGAAAGAAACTTAATTCAGAATGGTTATTCCTTCAAAGAAATATCAATGTGTTCTTTGCCAAAGAAAATGGAGTAGAGGGGGAGTAGGGGAGATGGACAGAGCTAGGGAAGAGTGAAGAGAAAGAGACAGTAGCACACTGACTGTGTAAAGGAAGAGTAAAATACGATAGCAAAGAAAAGGTGACAGTAGTTAAGGCTGGTGAGATATTTCTTTGTACGTCACTAAGACCTGAACAGTTGACCAGTCTCTCTTGGATCTGGTGTCTGCAGCCTGCATGCTTGATGAATCTGTGGCCCTTCCATGAGCTCCCTGAAATCACTGCTAAGAAGTTCTCCTGCAGTTCTAGAGATGAGTGACGGAAATGATTCTGCTCTCTAACCATGTTATCGTATTTCCATCTGCCCAGCTCAAAATAAAAGGCTTTTGAAATGTTTTTGGATTGCAGTTTTCCAGACACTCAACCACCTATTCCCAACCACTATAATGTTTACAAAGCAAAGCTTTTATTGCTTCCTCCTACGTAAAGGAAGCAGTGATGGGACAGAGATTCATCCCTAGATGACAATGTTTTTCTTATTCCAAAACAAACTTTCTTAAAAATATTTTTAAAACAAAAAGGGACACTTTCTTCTCTGCAGTTGTTACTGTGTTGGTTTAAAAACTGTTCTCAAATACTATGTTAAAACCAAATTTGACATTTTGTCCCCACAATCTCTCAAGTTACAGACTACAAAAAGTTCATGTGCTACTTGTGTGTAACAGGGCCAGGTTCTTTGATTTTTATTTGCTTTCCCGCTAAATGTTGTATTCCCATATTCTTTCTTAAGTGTACCTTTTCCTCAGTTCTTGTTTTTTCTTTTGAGGGGGAGAATACTAGGGGGAGAGAGAGAGAACAGGAAAGATTTTCTCCTTTAAAAAAAAAAAAAAAAAAACAAAAAACCAACAACAACAACAAAAAAAAAACCCTGAAGGCAGGTGTTAGGTTGACAGTGTGGTAGTAGCTAGAGATTTGAGTCTGGTGCTTGCAGCAGGATGCTGTAGGGTTTTAATGTCTGGTGCTTGCAGCAGGATGCTGTAGGGTTCTAATGAAGTTCTTGATGGTAAACCTTAAACTACATGTGCAGCTACTTGTTTATATATAAAATCTTTACACAGCAGACTACAGCATCCCAAACATGAGCTACTTGTATGTAAAATAATTCAGGTAATACTAGTAACCTACCTGCTGCAAAGTCCCATATAGCAAGAAGCAAAGTAAATTAGTCCACATGTGGGTTGCATCAGTGAGATGACTTTGTGTACCTGGGCAGCCTTTAAAACTAGCTTGAATATTCCTCTTCCTCTGCAGAGCTGATAATCTTAGAGCCTTTCCACCGTCAATAGGTCAACTAGTGTAACTAGTGTAACACTTCTTACTGTGCCTAGTCAGGGCTACTGCTGCTGTTGGCCCGTATTAGTTGCTTCGCATTGTTCCAGCTGAACACTTGTGCTATTTGTGTGGATAAATATCCACATGACTGAAGTCATTCAGGCTCAAGATAAAGCTTTTGTTCAAAGCCTTAACGCTAAACTGCAATTACATGGTATAGTCTACTAGATTAGAGTTGGCTGTCCCAGAACATTGTCAAATGCTTTACCTCTAATCTTGCAATTTTTGTGAAGCTTCTTTATTAAGCATTAAAAACAGAAAGAAAGGGGAAAAAAAGGGGGGGGGGGGGGGAAGGAAAGCTTTAGTATTTTGCAATAAAATATTTTTAAGTGTAAAATATAAGATAGTAGGACTAATGTTAAGGAAGCAAAGGATTGAATGTAATGAGTCAGTAGAAGTTCCCAGATCTTCATTTATTATAGATGGACATTGTATACCAGGTAAGGACCTGGACCATGTTTTCCCTTCTGTGTATATAAGAAACTTGAGAGCAAAACTGGTTTGTAGTAGAGACAAAGAGACCATTTGTAGTATTCTGTGGTTTGTGACACTGAGGTTTCCAGAGTATTGCTTGTAGGAAACACAAGTTGCACTATTTCATCAAGTAGCGTTACTATTTTGTAGTATTTCCTACCCAAAAGAACATTCATATGCCTCAGTGAACATAATCCTTTAATGTTTTTGCTTGCTGGAATTAATTATGTTCATGGAAGTATAAAACTCAGAATCTGGAATACAGTACAAAACTGTGATTTTGTAACATCTGGTGCCAAAATCTTGGGAATTATTTGTAAGGACTTTAGTGAGTGCTCGTATCTAGGTGATTTTTCATATGGAAGATTTCAAAGGTCCAGAACAATTTACATAGAAGATAATACTGCAGGTACTGACTTAATGGAATATGTCATTGATATGGCACGTTAGTATATATATATGTTTTTTTAAAAAGGCAAGTTTTCAATCTTGACAGCTGGGTTAATGGAGACTTGTACCTTTGTATCCATTGTAGTGTATCTGGGTGCATTGATAATGCCATATTTTTTTCCCCTCATTCTTTTACTATTTTCCTTCTTTTCCTGTCAATTCAGAGATAGATTTGAACTAAAAAAAGTACTTATTTCTCTGCTAGACATTGCATTGAATAATCTAAGATTCCATACTTGCCTGGTTCAGAATTCTAGGCCAAAGTTTCATCAGGTCCAGTCTGTAATTCCCTTTTTTCATGAATGCTATGTATATAATATTTTTGATATTGATTAGTGTGTTTTATGATAATTTGCACTTCACAAATCCAGAATAATATCTGAATTTCAATGCTGCACATTCCAGAAATTGCCTTTTTACTGTCTCTATTAACTGCTTAGTAAACATAATTATATCGTGAACTGTGTATTTGTTAAAAACAACACAAATAGTTTTTATTTACTCAAGTGCTCCTGGTCTCTTAAAAAGTAAGCTTGAGATTTAATCAGGTGTCTTTTAAAATAGGGTGGATTTTTGCCACATACCAACTTGATTCAGGCATCACACTCAAAAGACTGACTGAGCAGCTTTTGCTGTTGGGGGAAGAGGAGAAAAGGGGGAGACCTCGTGTAGGCGTATACATAAAGTTACTGAAGTACTGGTTGAAGGCAGTTTTTTCTTTAGAAAACAATGACTGGAAAGGAGACATGTACATTCTCTCCTACCCATACCTCCCCAAATTCTTCTGAATAAGGAAGCCTGTGTTATTACAGTGCCTTCTCTTTCAGGACTTTTGGCAAACTACCTTATTACATCCTATATTTGAATAGAATAGCCATCATAAGTGCATTGTTGGCTTTCCTGGACTCTTAACTACTCTATATGCATTGATCATATTTCCTAAAGAGTTTATGGGCCAAATCCAATACTTAATGAGTTAAAAGGAATATTTCCCTATATTTGAATAGGTATTAGGTCTTGCCCTAAAATGCTGGACAGGGACAATATGGTGCTTATTTGATAACTTTAATGCATTTAGGATCCAAAATAAACATGGCCATAGTTTCTGGTCAGTGTAAGACACTGTGGTCAGTCCAGTGTGACATCCCACAGTTGCTTACCATGGTATGGAGCAACATCTAGTATGAACTGGATACTAGGAAGTGGGAAAAGGTTTTCCTGCCTAAGAAAATTATAGGTATCACTTAAGGGCTCTGCCTTCTGTTTGTAGTCTGTGGTCAATGGCAAAACTTCACTTTGCCTTCTTAGAACAACCAAGGAGGAAGGAAGATGTGAAACGAAGAAAGTTTTCTTTAAAATTGATATAGGTGTAACCATAAACATCTTAATTTTTTGTTTGTGAGAAAGAAATATATCATCATGTCTACATTAAATAACTTGATAAGAAATGAAGTAAACAAGCCCAGTCTTGAGAATATTCATGTTCATGCATCAGTAATAAATTGCAAACCATGTAACTGCTTGTGTGAGTGCAAACTGCTTGTGAAAGGAGTGAAATCAGCCTCCTAATCTGCATGTTTAGAAATTTGAGTACAATTGTGTAGCATTATAGAGAAAATGAGGGCTTTCAAAACAATTCAGTGGTCACTTAAGACTGCCTTCTTTTCCTTCCTGTCCCACAGGTACTCTGTGTCTGCGTGTTAACGACAATCCTAGGATGTATATTTGGCCTGAAGCCTAGCTGTTCAAAAGATGGTAACTAATATGCCTCTTATGTAATATTATTTCTAAGCAATTCCTTTTTGTTTCCTTTTTTCCTTTTTGTAAATTATTTTTTATATTATCAGAATGCCACCTTTTCCTCTTTCAGGAAGAGGACTGGATGCATTGCTTGAAGCAGTTTCAGTTAGAGGGGAATGAAAATACTGGGAAATAAACCTCAGGTGTACTCAATACTTGTGTGTACTCACTTGAGAGGTAAACTGATCTTGGCACTCAGTGTCTGGTCTGGCAGCTTCCATGTATCCCAACTGTCACTGTGGTGATGTCACATGGCTGGCTTTTCTCAGTTCACTATAAAAAAAAAAAAAAATAACCCAACAATTTCTATTTCATGTTGTCCTGGAACATTTGTTTTTCATCTTTTCCAGTCAATTATGGGGGAAAAAGTTATTTTTTTACTGGTTAGAATTGTAGTCTGAAAACGTTCCTTGTGGAATTCCTGTGGCTGTTTTCTGTCCCGAAAAATGTGTGTTTTTTTCAATGGTGAAGTTTCTTCAGGTAGAAGCTTATGAAAGATATTTTAAGAAATCAAGCTTTACTTTGGGAGCAACTATCTAGAATAATTTCAAAGTTGATCTGTTTAGCAAACAATCCTGTAATTATTTTTAACTAAAATTCAGATTATTAATTTCTGACTAGAATCTGTTTAGGGTTTTTTTCTCATTTTATTATAGCTTTGCAATATTGTCTATTTATTATCTCATTTTCCTAATATCACACACCTCAAGATTCTTAAGAAGAGAAGCCAAATGAGGAAGGATTTACCTCACTCTCTTCTGGTGATTGCACAGGATGAAACAGACTAACCAACTACTTAAGTGTTGTTAATGTTTCATATCCCCAGTTTGCTGTTTTTTTTTTCTTCCCCAGGCAATCCCAGTCTAGTGGAAGAATGCTATGCCTTTTTTTTTTTGGCATTAAAATTGCACAAAAATTAAGCCAGTGAGCAGTACACTCAAGTTTGTATCTCCTGTGTCTGTTTTGGAACAGCCCTTCCTGTGTCTCGAGACGGTACCTTAACCATGGTACAGTGGGATACAGAGCTGGGGCTTCTTCAGTTCCTCCGATTTGCCTGAATATAGTAATTCAAACAAGGCATGAGCATGGGAGAGTTGCAAGCATAGCCAGTGCAGTCTAGATTCTAATTAATATTTAATCATTTATAGAAAGTGGAACATTGTCAGGTATGAAAATGAAGATCAGTGTTCTCTGCAGAAGCATTTCACTGTTTAGGGAACCCTGATTGAAAACCTAGGTTCAGATTTCCTCTGGTAGAGACCTTCCATATTTTTAATGACTGTACTCATATCTTCTGGTGATACAAAAAGTCAGGGACAGTCACAACTAGAATTGTAGTCTTTGGTTTTACTTGTTTTTGCTAATAATGAAATATAATGTTCCTGCTAAAACAGAACAGAACCCTTTGCTCAATACGGTGATTTTTTTTTTTTTTTTTTTTTAATAAAAGAAAATAAACATTTTGTTGGTTCTAGACTTCCATTTTCCTTTGGCTGTCACTGCTTTTGCAGCCATCCTGTAAGTTATGGAATGATCAGCTGTGTCTTTCCACATGCTGACCTTACTCATTTCTTTTGCATGTTGACTGATTTGGGCTCAGCCACTGACATCTAACACTATCCAATATTACAGTGAAAACCTGCAAAGGTCGTTGCTTTGAAAGGACCTTTGGAAGCTGCCGTTGTGATAGAGATTGTGTCAAGCTTGGAAACTGCTGCTTAGATTACCAGGAAACATGTATACAACCAGGTAAGGATGGAGAAAAGCTATGGGAGCAAAGTCCCCCATTCTGTGACAAGGGACAGCTCTGCGTATGTGAGTATTGTGGTCAGGTGGCTGTAACCCCGGACTTCTTTCAGGTGGGCTGCAGGTGCAAAGGGGGGCTGCTGAACAGCCGGGTGGTTCTGATGCCAGTGGTCTCCCCCTCTTTGTGCTTCCTCCATTGCAACCATGGGTGGAGCAGTCATGGCAGTACTGGGGCTTCTGCAGAAACATCAGGGCTCTGGTGTGGCTGTTGTTGTACACAAACAAAGCTTGTATTTCACCCAGCTGGGCTATGTAGGAGCTGGCATAGCCAGCAGGCTGGCTTTCCCAGAGCTCCTGTGAGGAGAGAGGCTGCGAGGGATTGTGCTGCTGCCCTCCCCCTTGGAAAGAGCAGGGGCAACCGCTACTCGAGGTCTCAGCCAGCCTTTTGTTCTATGTCTGGGGGTGAGAGAACAGTGATCTGCATTGTCCCTGGCATCGGGAACAACTCCTACGTTCTCAGGCAAGCCAGGGATAGGAATACATTCTGCATATTGTATCTTTCTGTCATTGCCCGAGTGAAAAAGGGGAAGGACAGAGCAGCTCTGCGAAAGCTGCCATCTCTCCTTACCCAACTACTCAGGCCCTCAGCCTTGTTACTCCCCAGCTTGAGTGTGAAGCAAGGGTCATGTGCTGGCCTTTGGGTTAAGGCACGATGACAAACGGATTGCACTAGTGGAGAATGGTTGTGAAATCAGCAGCAATTCTCATGATTTGTCAGAAGGCAAAGGTCAGATAGGCAAAGGTGTGAAAAGTACCATGGAGAAATTTTTCAGGGAAAGATATTGGTGTGGACAGTAACACTAAGGACAGAACTTGAGTGTTTCCTCTAATTTATTTTTGCCTTAATTTTTTTGTATGCAGTATTCCTTTCAGTTAATTATTTTTTATCTCACTTCTCTTTGTGTATTTGTAAAATTTATCAATGTAGTCTCACCATGAAATTAAAAATTCCAATGTTGACTTTTAAAACTAAATGGTTAAACTGAGCTCAGATCCCTGCTTCAACTGACTGTTATTGAAAGATACTATAAATTTCATAAAGCTTTTTGCTTATAGAATAGTAGCATGCAATAGTTGCTATCCACTTTGTTTCATTACAGCATTCTCCCTTAGTTTAAAAAACTATTTAAAAACAAACTGGAGAGTCTGCCATAGCACTAGGAATGGGAATTCATTGCTTGTTGTGGTTTTTTTCCTCTTAAAAAAAAAAAAAATTAATCAGCCTTAACATCAGTTGAGAATCAAATTCTGATTTCCAAATAGTATCATGTAACTAGAACCCTAATAGATTCTTCTCTCTCGCAGAAGTAAAGATCTACTGACATTGGTGGAGTTACTGAATTTCAGTGTTCCTGAAAGTGAGATCAACCTCCTGAGAATGCTTTTAGGGGTTTCTAATTGCTAACCATATATGAAGATTGCTGACTGTTCACTACTCAGCAGAGACATGGAAGTCAAATTTAAATATTTAAGACCTTCACTTAAGTGTTAACTCAGTTGGTAAATTCATTCATGTTTATCCTCATTGACTGCAAAGAAGCTACTTGTATTTACAACTGATAACAAAATTACCATCTTCACATGATACAATGTATTGGAATATTCTGTTCAGAGAAATCAATATAATTTGGGGGGGGGTGGGAAAAATCTCTACTAAAACCAGAAATGAAGCTGAAGTCAGTAGGTCTTCCTGTGAGCTTATGTATATAGTCTCAACTAGTGGCAGAGTGATGCCTATGCCTGAGAGGTGCTTAAAGAAGCTGGAGTGCCTGATGGTGATGGATAAAATTAATTGTGACTTCGATGCAAGCCAGAATAAGTTACTGCTGCTCAGTGTTTTCCAGGCATTCCAAATGGAATTCCAATTTGGATGCAAGTTTGGGTTTTTCCTGGGGGAGTTGTTTGGGAGCTTCTTCATAGGATACATTTACCAGATTAAATCCATATAAATTACTGTATTTAAGGAGGTCTGTAAAAAGGATCTTTTCTGATCTGTGATATTTATAACCATATGCTGCATAATTGTATTCAGATGGCTGTGTACTTGGATTATTTAGCCATAGGTGTTTCTGTTTTCCGAAATACCAACACTTAGAATATTATGCATGTGTGAAATACCTCAGGACTGTTTTTCTGTGAGTACACATTTGAGACAGAACTTAACACTCAGTTCTGCACTCACACTGGTATTAATCATTGTGCTGTCCTTCTCTCTCGTCCATTTTTTAGCCCACATATGGACCTGCAATAAATTTAGGTGTGGAGAGAAGAGGCGACCAGAATATCATTGTTCCTGTTCAGATGATTGTGTGGAGAACAAAGATTGCTGTGTCAATTATCATGCTGTTTGTAAAGGTAAATATCCTCAACAAGTTCCTCCAGTCTCTCCGGTATGTACTCTCATGTATGTACCCATATTTGTATGAAAGGAGCAAGGACATAATATAACTTTAAAAGCATTCAGTAAAATGAAAAAACTTGTATTTATCAATAAGAATATACTGTCTTAAAAAATAAACTGCACTCATTTGTTTTAAGGAGAGGCAAGCTGGGTTGAAGAAGAATGTGAGGACATTACTGAACCTCAGTGTCCGAAAGGGTGAGGATATTGTATATTTGCATAGCTCCACTCTTTGCTTACATTTCATTTTTGAGATTAATTTCCCTACTGTGCCCTCCTGGACCTGCTTGCCTTTCTTATCCACAGTAAGAGCAGCTGCCGGATGGAGAAGGATGCCTGTTCAGCCAGCATTTGGTACTGCTTACTAACAGATCGGACTGCTCAATCCCAGCAGCACTTGTGTATCCCAGCACTTGCTTGACTTGCAAGACATTCCCGAACCCTGCTGTCTCTCCCAGATGTGTGTGTGCTCTGGGCAGCTCTGCCTTGTGCCAGCCTCATTATTGTCCTACATGTGCTCCAGTACCCACTGTCCCAAATATTTTGGGACCACCCAGTAATCTCTGGCTTCTAAGGCTGCTTCCCTCCCTGATTACTTCTAAAGACCTTTCCACTTCCTTGCCTGTTCCAGCCCCAGAGCTGCAAAATGTGGGCAGATCACTGTCCCAGTTTCACCAGTAGTGGGACAGCATTCTTTGCAAGCTATCTGAACTGCTTTCTTTAAAAGGTACAAAATGCCATGGGATCCTTGTATTCTCTGGCTCAGCTCTACATTGGACCGACTCCTGCAAGTTATGTATACACTGTGTGAGGAATTACTCATGTAGTTTATGGCATCAGCACTCAGGCTCAAATAGTACAGCAAAGCTCTTAGCCAGGAAAAAAATCCTGTTTCTTGTACTGTTTTCCCTGTGGGATCTTCAGATTAACTTTAAAGTTAAAGCTGGCTGTAAACTATGATTGCACGTGTAAGTTATTAATAGAAGCAACTTAAACATTCTTGATTGAAAAGTGTTACACAGGAAAATTTTGTAGATATGTCTTGGGGATGAGTTGAATTTTGTTATGTTCTTGTCTGAAAAGTGTAAAAAAAATCAGAACTATTTTCATTTTGATGATTTTGAAATTATGGTGTGCTGGGGATATTTCTGGTGAAGTAAAAACATTTCATTTTGTTCTTATGTCATTACTTTACTGAAGATATTTAAATTGTGCTATATTTATTAATTGGAGTTATAATACTGTCAAAGAAAATACATTTCCTTTTGGAATATTTTTATACCAAAGAATTACTTTTCATTCTGATTCAGATCAGTAACAAATGATGACAGAACCAGCTTCTGTCCAGCTTGGAGTCCAAGTCCTTGATAAGCCCCCATGTAGGAGGGTGGTTGCCCAGTGGTTTTGGAAGCTTTTGTCATTAACTCCTGTTCTAAGGTCAGAAGCCATTCAGGACTGTGTGCTGGGAACTGATGCTATGATGCTGGTTTCCCTAATGCAAGATTAGGAAGTCTTACCCACAAGAGGTGGATAAACAAGCAAGAGCCTTGTGTAGATCCATGAAGTTATTGGCCTAAATGCCATAGGGCAACCTGTTGGTTAACTCGTTTTTGGTTTTTTTTTTTTATTTGTTTATAATTTCTGTTTAGCGCATGAAAGGGATACGTAGATACTCTACTAAAATTGTTATAATCCTGGCAAAACTAGAAATGATGCAATAAAACCCAGCCTAGGAAAGGGTGATGTGTGGTCAAAGTTGAAGCTAACAGTGTTGACCGAAGTCTCATTTCAGACTATTAGCACACAAGCCTCTCCCAAAACTAACAACTCTGTAAACAATCCACTTCTTCCTATGGTGGGGTAGGCAGGAGCTTTAGCTCTGTGACTCATTTTGATATCTATTCTGATTCTGTGCATATTAATACAGAACATGCTTTATGGGTTCATATTGTTGGTTTTATTGTTTTGGTTTTAGTTGGATTTGCTTTTGTGATGCAGAATAGACAAAAGACAATGCACCATTCAATTAGGTGCTTAATCTGAGAAATCCCGCTGATTTCAATGAGACTGATCAAATGCTTAAAATTAAGTACACACTTAAGTCTTTCCAAGACTAGAGTCAGTGTTATTTAATAGGATTATAAAGTTAACAGGCTTAGAAGATTTCAGGAGTGATCTAGCCCATACTAGTGTTCTAGGAGTGAAAGAATATAATGAGAATTCAAACCTGCTTAAGCAGTTTTTAAGTGTAGTATCTTTCACTGTACTTTAAGTCTATTACTATTTGTTCTATTTTTATTGAGCCAGAAGAGCAGCTGATTCCTTTCCTCTTTACATATCTCTCCTGTATGTTTAAAGATTGCTGTTATGCCTCCTGTTGAGGCTTTATATACATTTAGCAGAAAAGAAAGCTTTCCTTCTTATACTTTGTGGCTGTATATAGACAGTAGCATGTGTGTGGGGTAGGAAGTTTTCTGTGTAGTATGTTTAGCTTTTCAAGGGGACTTTCTTTCCCTGTTTCCATTTTCTTCTATTTTTTTCCTTTAATTGTGGTCTAGCTTGCCTGTGGCGAGGCAGGTCAACTTGGCAGTGTGCTCTGCAGTTCTGGACTCTTGATCATCCAGACTGGTGAACCTGCTAGACCACAGCAAGCCTGTGTTGCCTACACTATGTTTCCATAGAAGCCAGTTTATAGGAGGGGATAATTACCACTGCATTTCCTTTAGTTTGGAGTCAGGATGTGACTGTGGCATACAAATTTATCCAAGAGCTGTGAAACACCCTTGTCATACTGTTTGGACACAACCAGCATGAATTACTGTCAGGGACAAAACTTTGGCCTCCCAGACTTACTTGCTCATGATAGCACACTTTTGAAGTAGCAAGTGTAACCTTGGCTACTGACAGGGAAAAGTCATGGAAATCACTGATATACTTCAGAACTGATCTCGGGTAGTTTGTCTGGGGATTTTACTGGAGCTGTTCCAAAGAGAGTGAAGTTTAATGTGGTCTGTCACGCTTTGCTTCCCTGAGTGCAATGCTGATCACAAACTATATGAGTTTCAGCATGTGTAGAGAATACAAGAAGTGAAATGACCAGTTTCCCTAGTTGTGGCAATGGCCTATTTTTCCAAGTTTAATTTTACATGTATGAGGGGGTCAGTAGCTGGATTTGCAGACAACCAAAACACATATTTACCAGTTGGTTTACTTGTAAATGCCAAACCAGAAACAGTTGCGTAAAGTCCCTTTCTAAGGAGTTGTTTTAAATTTGGTTTGTGTAGTGGTGTGTTTTGTTGGCTGTTTTGGGTTTTTTAAAGTTAGGCTTGTCAGTAAATAATATTGAACAGTCTCTGCCTTGAAGGTCATATTTTATTGCAGGAAACTTTGCAGTGAAGATTTTTAGACCTCTGTACTGGAGGAAATTAACCTGTTGCAGTGGCAGAGAAGGTATTTATAGAAGTTGCAGAGATCAGAATCTGTGGTGCAAAAAAAATATTTGGAGCATGGGTAAAGGTAATACACAAAGTTTCCCTACTCTTTTCTACCAAAGGACTTTAGTTTGTCTGAAGACAGTTCATTTCTTGTTCTCAAATAGCTGCCCCTACTAAGATTTTCAAAAGATGGTATTAAATATACCATATAAATAAAAACCAGGCTACAAACACACAGCTTACAAATACATCCTAATGTTTTATTCTGTCTGTTGTGTAGGGTAGGCTATGTAATAGTTCTGAATAATGAAATCCTTTTGGCTGAACTGTTATCCAAATAGTTGATTAAAATTTTCTTAGGATAGATGTGTTTTGGTTGCCTGACTAATGTTCAGTTTAGTATAGTCATAATTGTTTGACTGAAATAAGGCTTATAAATGTTTTGCTTGTAAATAACTGTTTGGATTTTTTTGTGGAGTACCTCACTAAAGAAATTGTCACCACTTTATAAATAATATTTGTCTTCTATCCTCACTGTTTTATTTTGGGAAACTGAAGTGCAATGAAGTTTTTGAAAAAACATTTTCATTTTACAATTTGTAAACATAAAAAGGAAAAATGAGCTTGCAATTGCCATTTAAAATATATTTAATTCTTTTATGTGAATCTGTATTTTCAGTGGTTGTTGCTGCACTGCAGTGATTTTTTTTTTTTTTATTTTTTTTATTTTTTTTTTGCAGTCTCACATGTCCTCATCTCTTTAGGTCAAACATAGATATTTTTTTTTTCTTTTTTTCAAGGAAGAATTTACTGATGACTATTCCTGTCTGTGATGCAATGTTTTAAGTACTTACAGTTGGAGAGAAATTGTTTGAACAGGAATGAAGCTGGGAACAAGTCAAGGCTGGAAAACATAGGTCCTGTGGAGACTGAAAGGGGAGAATTTATTTTTGTTAGTTCCAGTGAAATCAGTTTCTCAACTTGTGTCAAGTTCCAGGCAGAAACACTGTTACAGTGTTCCAGTTGTAGGGCCACATTTTTCATTTTAGAGATTGGTAGTACTTCTGGTACAGTGACCAAGTTCTCCTTGGTTAAATAATCTTTATAAGATGAAAGGAAAAATGTGTTATAATTGCTAATTTAACATATCCTGTACATTAGACTTTCCTAGTCTTGTGTGCTCTATATGCAAAAAGATAAATTACTTTTTTCAGCTAGATTACAGGTTGTTCAGGAGCAAAGTGAACAAAGGAAAGCCATGGCTTCACACTGC
>NW_010312829.1:24062-61586 GCF_000700745.2 Antrostomus carolinensis
TTTCCCTGCTCTCACCTCGGGGTGGGAGGGGAGGGTTGGAAGGACTGAGTGTTGCTCAGGTTTAAAGATAAGGAGTACCAATCCCACCAGATGGATTACATGAACATCTTGGCTTGTTCTTTATTCTATGGATGTTTGTGATATCAGGCCTTGTCATGATTTCCCTGTACATGCCCTACTGCAATTCTCTGCCTTTTTTGGGCAGTTGCTACACCAGCCTACGAGCAGAGGGACTGGACAGCTGGTCTGCTCACCCCTGTGCCAGCCTGCGAACCTTCCTGCTTAGGAAGACTTTACTTCCTTGGCCTGGTTTATGGTCCCATAATGAACATCCCCACGGTTTAGGGGAAACTTTATTGAAATAAGTGTAAGGAAATTATTTCTCAGAGTCTGTCTTTTAATACATCACTTTCTGTTTGTTCAGATTTACCAAGTCTCCAGTGTTACTATTTTCATTGGACGGCTTCAGAGCAGAATATTTGCAGACTTGGGGTGGACTTCTACCTGTTATTAGCAAATTACGTGAGTATTTTCTTTGTCTAAGCAATATCATGATGTCTTGCCTGAAAAATCCATAGTTGCAGCTATGCTCACTCTTTGAAATCCTCGCTATTCTTCCATGGAAATTGAAGTTGTTGCCCTAAACAGCTGTGCACAGAGAGCTTGAGGTGTGGAAGGGCAAAGAGGGAAGGTGTGAGGAAAGCGCCCTTTAGATTTTCAGTGAAATCTTAAAAATTACTTAGTAGCCCTTACTATATTTAGAAGGTGGATGCTTTTCACTGTGAGCTTATTTTATTTCTTCAAAGTAGAAGTAGACTCACTTTTTACTCTAGTATTGCATGTTGTCTCATGTTTTGGTGGAATGACTTTGGAAAATTGAAAGCAAAGTAGAAAACATCTGATTATATTTGAAAAAGACAAAGAAGGAATTGATTAGGACCAGATGGTGCAGAAGAGCTGGTAGAAATGTGCTGAACCTGAGAAAACCTTAGTTTAACGAATATTTTCAGAAGAAATGAGAGCCTCATAAGTACGTATTTTTTTGCTTAGCTTTTGTAGTGTCTTACTTAACTTCGTAGTGTCTAAGTAACTTCAGTTACTTTTCCTATCTCTATTTTGGCTGTGGTCTGTAAAGAACTGATGGTGTTTCTTGTTTAAATAATATGCTGATCTTCTTGTCATTCATAAACTACTACCTGCGGTGGCTGGTTTCAATTTGACTAAAAATAAATCGGTAAAAATACTTCCTTTTTTGTACAGTGGTTGTTACAACTTGATCTGTTCCAGAGGATAACAATTCACAGATATGTTTGAGGTTTTAGCTCTTTTTTTTTTTTCTTCCATATTAGAATAAAATGAGACATTTGAAACAATTTCATTAGATACAATTACAGAAAATTTCACCTGAAGAAGTCTTCTTGGGCACTGGGAGGAGAGGCTGGCTGTTACATATGGTTATAGCTCTGACATACAAGACAACAGTGCCACAAAGTGTGTGTAGGACTTCCAGGCTGCAACATCCACTTCCGTGTAAAGTTTTTTCATTATTTGGGCTGGGTAGGCTACAGTGCAACTTCTCTTGTTAATGTCTATAATAAACTCTGACCACTAAGAAATACAAATATCTTAGTATCTTAATCAAGGTCATTTCACTTCTCCAGAACCATGGAGTTTTGGATGGTCAAAACTTACATTTCTGAAGGATTCTAAGCCCAGAATGTCTAATAACACGTTTTAGACACAATAAAATAAAGAACAGTCTAGGGGAAAAATATTGTTTCTGCATTATGTCTACAGTTCTACATTACTCTGGAGCATTTTCTTGTAATCTGACAGAAGACTTTAATGATACAATATACTACAGGATCTTCAGCTTTCCTGATACAAAACCTTGCTTGGTTTTTCTGCAGCTACTTGCTTCTAGCATGGAGCTGAGGGTTTTCAGTGAACCCTGGCATAGCTGTAATATGTGCATATGGGGGTTCAGAGAAGACATTTTCACATACTTCTATGCTGTGATATCATAATTATTAAATAGCTTCTCCTTTTGTCTTAAATTGTCTTTAACTGAGGCAACAAGCCAAAAAGAAGAAAGATAACTCTTATGGAAATTCCCAGCAAAATCTCCTAGGATTTTGGACAAAATAGAAGTGTTTAAGTGTATTTTTCTCTTTAAAAACAAAACAACCCCAGCATCCCCACCCACCCCCACCAAAAGCTAGGATTTCAGAAAATGGCCTCAACAACAGATTTGGAAATGGTTCAAATGCATCAAGTGTGTTGCAGGAGCAAATGGGGTACAAGTGATGACTTGTTACTACAGAATAGAGATGTGGGAAAGGATGCCTATGTAACTTGAGGATTTATTTTTCTTGCTTGGCTTCTTTTTTTATCTCAATTAATTAGCTCAAATTGATTATTTCAACTGAAATATAATCCAAAGCCCCATCCAATGAGTTCAAAATTCCTTGATGAAACACTTTTTATTTATAAAACCTTTCATTTCTGTTTTATTTATATTATATGTAATGACACAGAGGGCCAAATGAAGATGACCCAGTGGTGGTCTGTCTATAGGGTCATTACTTTTTGGCTCTTTAGCATCAGTTGGAGTGGTTTTGGTTATCACACAGTATCTTTTGAAGTTGTTAATGAAGGCTTTTTAAAAATTTTCTTTCTGAAAATCAGGGCCCATGTATTTGCCTATGGAAATTTAGACAGATAACTTAAGGTTTGATAAGTGTTTTGGCCTGGCTAATGATTCTTCATACTAGTAAATACTGTGAGCTAATCTTAAAAACCTATTATTTTTATATCAAGATAAAGAAAACCTCAAGATTCATCCTAGAATAAGGGCTTCTATTTTAAAAACAAAAAAACTCCATTCAGTACTAACTCCAGAATTTTGAAGAATGAAAACTTTCTGGAAATACTGTTTATTTTTATCTTTTATCTTTCTCTTTTTTTAATAGGTTTATATTTTATTTTTATTTCTGTAATATTGGTAATTTTCTTTCTTCCTTCCTCTAGAGAAATGTGGAACATACACTTCCAGTATGAGACCAGTGTATCCTTCAAAAACCTTTCCCAATCATTACTCCATCGTCACAGTAAGAATTCCTGCATATTCTGTCTCCTCTGCTGAAGGGACTGTTCATTATCAAGTTGCCTCCAAGGGAATAGAATATTTCTTTGATGGATTATTAAAATAATAAGATTTCCCTTCAGAATATGAAAAAATATATATTATACTCTAATTTAGATTAACAGTCATCATATAACACTACAGCTAAGTGGTCAGATCTAATCTGATTAAGTAAACCAGTCCTTCCAAGTCTAGCTGCACGAATTCCCATGTAGGTGGAAGGTCGCATTGCTTTACAACTCCTCATTTGTGTAAATATATCCACTAAATTGCAACTCTCTCTCGGAGTGAGAGCAGCATGACTTGACTCCTTTAAACTGCCAGACTTGTTCCACTTCCTTAAGGTAGCTTGGCATGACGCTAAGAAGAGTATGAAATGAAAGGGAAAGTTTGAATACTGTATCAGTGAGGGACCAACCCAGACCTGATAGGAGTGTCACAAAGCTGATCTTGTAAATTTATCACCTCCTGTGTATAGGAGGAAAAAGAAAAGTCGAGATTTTCAACACTGAATGCAGGGTTGGAATCTAGCAGGTCCTTCTTACTTTCATCATGTCAGAAATAAAATTCAATCAAATGCTCAAGGTTCTGTACCAGTTTCAGGACTGTCTTCTGGTGAGGAATGCAGGTTCAGGAATTATATGTTTAATTGTGTAATCCTCTCAAATATTCATGAGTGAATATGCAACTAAGAGGCATTAATCATGTCCTGCAGCCATATGAGAGTGTGCCTAAATACAGTATAGAGCTTTGTCTCAGCTCCCCATTCTTGTGAAAAGTAGCAGGCCCTAGTGTTTACCAGGATCCTAAAGGTGGTGGACTTGGTGTTATATCCTTTAATGTAAAAAGGAGCTAGTCTGCTTGAAGGTAGAGCACAAAGTCTGTTAAAACTACCTAACAACTGATACCTTTGAGCACTTCTTCCACTGCTTATGTAATGCTATCCTGAGAATTGTCACCTGCTGATATGCAATTCTCCCCTCAAATCATAGAATTGTTTTTGTTGCAGAAGACCTTTAAGACCATTGAGTTCAACTGAAAACCTAATATCCAATCTAAACCTCCCCTGGCAAAACTTGAGGCCATTTCCTCTTGTCCTATCACTTGTTACTTGGGAGAAGAGGCTGACACTCAACTTGCTACACCCTCCTTTCAAGTAGTTGTAGAGAGCAATAGCATCTCTCCTCAGCCTCCTTTTCTCCAGGCTAAACAACTCCTCATGAGGCTTGTGCTCCAGACTCTTCACTGGCTTCATTGCCTTCCTTCGGACACACTTCAGTGCCACAATACCTTTCCTGTAGTGAGGGTCCCAAAACTGAACACAGCACTCGAGGTGCGGCCTCACCAGTGTCAAGTATGGGGGACAATCACTTCCCTACTCCTGGCCCCACTCTTTCTGATACAGGCCAGGATGCCATTTGCCTTCTTGGCCACCTGAGTGTACTGCTGACTTGTATTCAGCCATCTGCTGACCAATACCCCCAGGTCCTTTTCCACTGGGCAGCTTTCCAGCTACTCTTCCCCAAGCCTGTAGCGTTGCATGGGGTTGTTGTGACCCAGGTGCAGGACCCGGCACTTGGCCTTGTTGAACCTCATACACTTGGCCTCAGCCCATTGACCCAGCATGTCCACATCCCTCTGTAGAGCCTTCCTACCCTCAGACGGATCAACATTCTCAGCCAGCTTAGTGCCATCTGCAAACTTACTGAGGGTGCACTCAATCCCCTTGTCCAGTTCGTTGATAAAGATATTAAAGAGAACTGGCCCCAACACTGAGCCCTGGGGAACACCACTTGTGACCTGCTGCTAACTGGGTTTAAATCCACTCACCACAACAATTTGGGCCCAGCCATCCAGCCAGTTCTCCACCCAGCAAAGAGTACACCTGTCCAGGCCATGAGCAGACAGTTCCTCCAGGAGAATGCTGTGAGAAATGGTGTCAAAAGTTTTATTAGATTTTAGACAAACAACAACTACAGCCTTTCCCTCATCCACTAAGCACGTCATTTTGTCATAGAAGAAGATGAAGTTAGTCAAGCAGGACCTGCCTTTCATAAACCCATGCTGACTGGGCCTGATCGGCCTGGTTTTTGGTCATGTGATGGAGGTCCAGCATAGGTAATTGCTTTGCTGTTGGTACTGAAGATACTGTGCGTATGTGAATTAATTGAGATGGCGTCTTTCAGTTTGATCCCAGACCAAGTTGCTTGCCTATATTTTTTAATCTCACTGAGAAGCAGTTAAGAATTGGAAGGTAGAGCTTGGTAGCAATGGTAGGTGATGCTGTTAAATTTGGATCTTGAGGTACTTGTGGATGAAAAGTAATGTATAGATTATTCACTGGACATATTGTGTAATAGACATCTGTTTGTGTAGCCAGAAGGTTCTTTTTTTTTTATATAACATTGAGACAAGGTATACTCTCAATTACAGGGGCTGTATCCTGAATCTCATGGTATAATTGATAACAAGATGTATGACCCCAGAAGAAATGCATCCTTCACCCTTAAAAGTGAAGAGAAGTTTAATCCACAGTGGTACCAAGGACAGCCTGTAAGTGTTAACACGCTGTTGAGAATGTGCAGCAGCCTGTTGTTATGTTACTTAATATCACTTGGATGCATAGTGAAGTTGAAAGAGTACAGAGGGTACTTCTAAAGTCAGCCAAGAAGCATTACTCAGCATGATTAGGAATTGCCATACTAAAGCTGCAAAACGGCAAATGAAACAAAGTGTACTGGATTTTGTTGAACTTAAATGGAACTTTCTCTAAGGAGAAAACTATTTTAAAATAACTAATAAAGATACTAGTTTTTGTTTCATTTTTAATATGAATTCAACTTGCAGTTAACTTCTCCGAGGAAATCAACAGATCAGTTAGTTTTAGTAATAAGCAGTATTCAAAGGTTTACACTTTGCCCAAATTACCAGTAAGTCTAAAGATGTGGTTTTAAAGGAGAACATTTCAGTTCAGTCACACAGGTGTGGCAGATCTGCTGTGACTGCCATCAAGATGAAGTGGCATGGGAAAGTTTGGGTGAGTGCTAGCCTGAAGAATAGCAAGGGAACAGATGCAACTGTTTAGTAATGTGGGATGTGGGGAGGACTTTTTTTTAACTTTTTTTTTTTTTTTTTTTTTGAAGGCAGAAGGCAGACAGAAATCTGCAAATCATGAGATCAGCAGTAAAATCAGAAGAGTTGACCAAACTCTTGCTCCCATATTTCAGAGCATGTAAAGCATAGGTCCTTGGAACATTCCCAGCCTTTCTTGCTTTCTATTCTTTAGACATTTCCCCTTCCTGGCATGGTTCTACTCTTGTGTTACTGCTCCATCTATGGGAGCCAATGGTTCCTACCTTTGTCCTGGCTCCCTCTGGTGTAGCTGCAGAAGGGGTGCAAGTGTTTGCCGTAAGGAATCAGGGTGCAAGGTGTATCTGGGCTGCAGCTAACAATGACGTGCAAGATTGACTGTTTAGAGTGCTCTTCTTACATTTTTAGATTTTGATCTTGCTCAAAGATAGAGAGCTGGTGGGGTGGTAGTGGCTGTGGCAGTTACTCAGCTAATTCGGTGAGCTGCATTAATGGTGGTGATTGTTCATTTCCTGCAGATCTGGCTAACAGCTATGTACCAAGGTCTAAAAGCGGGTACATTCTTTTGGCCTGGGTCAGATGTAGCAGTTAACGGAACCTTTCCAAACCTGTATGAAAAATACAATAGGTACGTAAACTCCTGTGTCTTGGATTAATATTTTACTTTAACTACTGTAACAGGACAGAAGCCAGAGAAAGCATATTTTTTTTCTGCTTTTCTGAATAGTTGTATGCAACATGAAAAAAAAGATAAGATCCAATTGACTTTGTAGATTCTTTGTCTAATTATTGTCATTCCTCAGCAAACATTTTACAGGAAAGATGTGGAAAAACCAGCTTTAAGTCCTGCCAGCTGTGAAGCTTTAGTGCTTTTCTGTTTCTATTTATGAAAATCTTTTGTGGGTGTGTTTAGTCATTCAACCCAAACCTCTCATACAGTGAATGGGTCAGGTCTTCACGTGGTATTGTCCATGAAAACTTAAGTTTTATGGTTGACTGTGGTAAATTTTTCCAATGTAAAATTATTTTCATTGCAAATCTTGAAAACATTTCACATTAAAACAGTCATATTTTAGTCAGTGATTTCTCTTCACTAAAGTTAAACATTTTCTGCCTAATGAAAATTCTACATAAATCTGTTTACCACCATTTACTTAATAATCTAAGATCTTGCCCAAGAAATCGGGCTTTTAATTTCTGTCTTCCTAGGATCATTTTTTCTTCCTACACCCTTCATATAGCATGGAAATTCTGATTCTTGACTTACTGCCTACATTTTTTTTCTCTAGGAACTTGTATGTTACTTGAATTTGTGTTAAGTAGCTGAATTACTAACTTTGTGGGTGTCTCCTGTTGTTATAAGAGTTCTACTGTTGGTCTACTTCAGTAATTGATGTAGAGCACATACTTGGTGACATAGTATGATAACTTATATTCAAACTGTTTAAACATTTCAAAAAAACACCCCCAAACCAAAAAATTTTCAAAACATAATGCGGGAATGAAAACCTACACATGATTTTTTTCACCTTGAAGCAAATTATTCTCTTTGTATAATAAACACAAGCAATACTAGGAGCTTTATTTTAATCACATTTCAATCAAGGCAGACAATAGAGAGAGTTGGGGCTCTTCAGCCTGGAGAAAAGAATGCTGCAGAGACACCTTCTAGCAGCCTTCCAGTACCTGAAGAGGCCTACAAGAAAGCTGGGGAGGGATTTTTTACAAGGGCAGGTAGTGATAGAACAAGGGGTAACAGTTTTAAACTGAAAGAGGGCAGATTTAGATTTTAGGAAGAAATTCTTGACTTTGAGGGTGGTGAGACACCGGCACAGGTTGCCCAGAGAAGTCATGGATGCCCCCTCCCTGGAAGTGTTCAAGGCCGGTTGGATGAGGCTTTGAGCAACCTGGTCTAGTGGAAGATGTCCCTGCTCACGGCAGAGGGGTTGGAACTAGATGATCTTTAAGGTTCCTTCCAACCCAAACCATTCTGTGAGTCTATGAAAATTCAACAGAGCTTTAGATCAGGCCATTAAGTCCTGTAGAGTCACAAGCAATCAGCGCAGATAAACTTGCTTCCTACTAAATAGCCATTAATGGCATCCAGTTAAATTAAATTTTCTCTGCTAAAGTACACTGATTTTGTGATGTATGACTAAAATTTTTTTAGCTCTTGGAAATACATGGTTGGTTGATCTTGTATTCTTCTGATACAGCTCAATTCCCTTTGAAGAAAGGGTGGTAGCTGTTCTTCGCTGGCTGCAGTTACCTGAAGATGAAAGGTAGGTATACAGTTGCAAGTGTAATTTCCTGTTTGAGTGGTATTGTAATTTATTACTTTGTAAATATGATTTCTGTTTTAAGCAATGTCTTATGTATTATTCTAACAATGTTAAAATACCGCTTAATGCAAGCCTGTTTCTTTGACTGAAACCTTATTTTATTAAGTTTATTTTATTTCTCTCTTTCTCTTTAATATGTCCTTCCTCTGAATGACAGCATTGTTTCCAATATTTGATATCCATTATTGAAATATAATATCTTCAAACTGTCTCAACATGTATGTAAAATATTACATTTTTGGTACTGTTTGATATAGACCACACTTTTACACTCTGTATTTAGAAGAACCAGATTCCTCAGGCCATAAGTTTGGACCAGTAAGCAGCGGAGTAAGTAGTTTTGTAGTTTCTTTTTTTTTTTTTAATTTGAAGTTTTGCTGTGACTTTAAAATAAACTTCCGTAATTCATGTTAGATTAACCAAGACCATGTTCAGTATACTTCTTAGGAAAAAAATTTGTGAATAGACAGCCATCCATAACTAATATTGATAAAAAGCATGTAATAAACAGCCTGTTTAGTAAGTATCATTTTTGTTTTACTTATTTCAATAACTTTTAAATTGCCAAAGCATGTTTTAGTATGTCTTGTGTGTTATTCTATCTGCTTTTACTTTTGTGTTGCTTTTAGGGGGGAGGCGGGCAGAAAGTTTATATACTTCCAATTTAGCGAGAGCAGAGATTTTTATAGCAATGGTCCAAGTTTTGGTGGTTAAATATTCATGTTGTAATTGTAATTCATTTTCCCCCAGTCTCTGTACAAAGGTTAAATGAATATTGGTTTTATCTCCCTGCGGTTAGATTTTATGCCTTCTCAGAAAGAGGGTGATAAAAGGGATGTTTACCTCACAGTCTGTGGTGTTCCTGTTGTATAAATAAGAAGTCTTTGGGACTGCTACTGTTTTCAAAAGTACTAAATAGCTTTACATTTTAACAAAACAAAGTAAAAAATGCAAACAAAAAAGCTCCTGGAAATTCAGGAATGTTGTAAAATTCCCCCGTTTGAATGGTCAGGAAGTTTGGGCACTTTAACTAGGTATTTAACTTCAGTGGTGACAAGAGTAAAAAGCTCTTGCCAATTTCTCTTGAGGTGTGAGTAGTTGCTGTTCCTGTAAGGAACTGTAAAATGAATGTAAGCCCCCAGTGAAGTAGCAGACAACTGACTGGAACTGCAGTATAGGGAAGTGTTGTCCTTTTCTTTAGTTAATAATCTAAAGTCCTCTATGTCACAAATGCTCTGGAGAGAAAGACTCTGAGGGTTTGTCTCCTCAGGAGCATCTCATCTTTTTTCATACAAAGCAAGACAGCTTATAGAAGTAGTTCAACAAGTAAGTAACAGAATGACTTAATTTTAAAATTCCTTTTTGTTTTGTTTCCTTGCCAAATATTCAAAAGTAGCTTCAGTGGCTGTTCCTGTGCAAGTGAGCTTGAACGCCAGACCCCAATCACAAATGGTGCTAGACTGGTAGTTTGTTATTTGGCTTTTACAGACCCTTTAAACTAATTTTCTCTGAGACTAATATCCAGTCACAAATTCAAGGGCAGTTTGCTCCAGGGTCTCTCCCTGGAGGGGGGATTTTGAGGAAGAGTGCCTCAGTTTTGGCTTACTCTATTTTCTTCAGCTCTCTGGTATTCTTCTATCAGCACCTGCACCCTTAGGCATGCCCTGTTGTCCTTGGTTGTGCCTCTGGTAATGCAACAAACATCCTCAATTTCATACTTTAAAACCACCCTTACTGGCTATAAGCTGGGAGGTTTTGTTGGTGGTGTTTTGTTTTGGGGGGTTTGTTTGTTTGTTTGTTTGTTTTTAAAGGTCAACTGATATAACACATAAAAATGTGTAGCTGTATCTTAATGCAGTGTGAGTCCCAGAAAAGATTGGGGCCAAGAGTGTAGATATAGCCAGTCTTCTGTAGATGGAGGTAGCCCTGAGCAGTGCAGGCGCTAGGCAGGCTGCAGGCTCCCATTTTTATTTAGCGCAATAGGTGTGCCTGTTGAATCTGTTCTCAGCAGAGGTAAAGACTGTGCATCTAAATGGTGTACAACTGAGAGGAGTAGAAACAGGAAAAAAACAGGTTTAATGGAGTATTGAGAATGCTGTAAGTCTCCTGTCCTCAGAGTTCCTTCAGGTAGTGTGTGCTGTACGTGTGCTTGCTGTCATGAGTTGGGGAGTTACTGCACCATTTTGGGTCCTCTGTGTCCTTCATTTATGTCTGGACTGCATCTAGCCTTGAATAGTCTATGAGAGTTCCTTAATCTTTATTAGCATATATGGTTACAGTTTGAATTTATTCACTTTCCCTAGAAATAAATTATATTTTTTAATTGAAGTGATTAACACTTACTTTACATTCCTATTTTTGAACTGCAGGTCATTATGGCATTACAGAGAGTGGACAACATAGTAGGGATGCTGATGGATGGTCTCAAGCAAATGAACTTGCATAAATGCCTGAACATTATTTTTATATCAGATCATGGTAAATTCAATTTTATAAAATGCATGAGAATTTTGAAGAGCTGTTTTTATAAACTAATATTCTGAGTTTATACTTGTGTGTTTCTGGCAAGGTTAATGAAGCAGCTAATACCTAGGTATTACATTTTATATTATAAATGTGGTGTAAGAGATAATCAGTGTAGGTGAGAATCAGACTATTTTATGGGAGGGGGAAGAAGTGGAGAATATATGGAGAGATTAAATAATTTTTCATGTTTTATTCCTAAATCCTCTGTGGTCATTACCAGCCAAAAAACAGAATAAAAAAATGTGAATTGTAAAAAATATATTTCATTTTATTCTCTTTTAACTATACTACATAGCAATAGTTTGCGAACTGCTGAAATGAACATACAAGCCATATCTTCCTTTCAGTTATCAGTTCCCTTTATTAGAAGGCTGTGAATATGAAATTTTGATTTTTTTTTCACTGATAGCTTTTCTATATTTCTGGAATTATTGCTATAATAAGTTATGTATTTTACCAATATTTTTTTTCTGCTTCTTTTCCTGACAAATAATCAGACTTCCACACAGCAGAAAATTGACTTGCAGAAGTTGTTGCCACCAGGAATTATCTAAGCCAAATATCTATACAGGTTTTAAAAATATTTATGAAATTAATGGAGGGTGAACCTGTCAAGAATTATTAAAAGTAAGAGTTCAAATGCAATATGCAACTCAAAGTCCCTTTGACTTCTGAAAACTGATAAGGAACCTGGGAGGAAGATCAGTCTATAATTACTATGCTTATTGGGTATTTCTCTAGACACCTTACTGAACACTATTAAGTAGGATACTGGGCTAAATGAATATTTGGTCTGACCATTACTACTGTTCTTAGGCTCATAAGATTTATTTCCCTTCAAAGAAGAAAGTTTGTCTCTATTCAATTGGAGTGTCTTTCTTGTCTGAGGAAATGGCTGATTGTATCTACCTATGTAATGTTTTGTTTTCTTCCGTATATGAGTATCATAGTCTTCTTGGATTGGATGTCTTGAGATTGCTGATAAAAAGACCTGAGAAATTACATTTCTGCCTTCTACCACTTAGATTACGTCTCCTCAGCAAGGCTACTCTACACTGATATTCCCATTTTTAAATAGAATTTATTTCCTTTTGCAGGCATGGAAGCAGGGAGCTGCAGAAAAACAGCATATCTGAACAGCTATCTGGATGATGTTCAAGATTTCATAGTAATACCTGGTCCTGCAGCTCGCCTAAGACCTAATAATGTTCCAGATGAGTATTTCTCTTGTATGTAATTGCTAAACTAATTTTTGTTACTTGGTTATATACTTTTGTGCTTTATGAATACAAAAATCAGTTGACCTGAGTGACGGTCAACTAGGAACAACCTAGATAACGATGAAGAGGAAATACTGAGTTGTACATCTGTGTTTTTAAAGACTATTTGACTTTGCAGGTCTGAAAGGGTATATGAATCCTACAGGTTGCTTTTAGGGCTGTCTCAGAGTGACCAACTGCAAGTGCTTTTGCCTTGTGAATGGCATTCCTTTGAATCAGATCTTTGGTGCTCAAGACAGACCAAAATCCCCCCCCTCAGATCTCACCTCATTTCCTGATTTACCAGTTTATGTATAAATTTGCTACATTTCTGTCTTAAAAGAGTGTTAGATTGTTACTATCTTTTACATATTATTTTATGAATATTGTAATATATTTCCTGGTGATTGAAAAATGGCTTAATGGCCTGGCAACAGTTGAGTAAACTGTAAATAAATATAAATAAGATAGTAAACTTGAGTAAAAATCGATGAATGCTTACAAATTTTAAACTTTGATTCATTATACTGTCTCATTTTAGGTGAACATTTAATGCCTGCAGTTTTTGGTACTTTTTAATGTTGAATGCAGGCATTTCCTTAATGTTTCATAGTTTGTTGTTTTGGGGTTTTTTTTCTGTCTAGATTATTGTTTTCTGTGCCCTTTAAAACTTGTAGGCCTCAACCCCTGTGATTTTAAGTCCTGTTTACTTCATTGCTTGATGCTATTCTAAACTCTTTTAAATGTTTCCTTGGAGAACATGGGAGTCAAATGCAGTTCCCAGTTCTCCCTGGTGAAACAAGTTCAGGAAGAAGAAAAGATAGAGTATCTCCCGCTTTTGGCACGTGCACTGTTTTCATGAAGTAGCGTCTTCGTAGCACTGCATATACCTATGCAGGAATTAATGGTTCCCTTGCCGGTGTAATTCTTTATATACTTCAGTCAAGCATTGGATATCAAACTCAGGACAGAGTAACTGTGTGAAATGTAATGGACCTGTGTTATACAAAATGTCAAACTAAACAATGTAATGGTCCCTCTTGGCTTGAGTCTAAGCATCTGAATCTTAGCCAGCTTGCACTTGGCTTTCTTTCTAAGGACGCTTGCCAGATAAAACTGCTGTACTGATAGCTGTATGTGTTGCTTTTTCCTTGCAAGTTTATTACCAAGCAGGAAAAATCCAGCTTGATCAGCACAACATTTAGTTGCCTCTTTTTTGAAAACTTATTTCTCAGATTATTTTTTTAACTGTGGCTAATATAGTTTAAAATTTTAAAGCTGTAAATAAGTAACCAAGGGGAGGAGAGACTGTGAACTAAAATTTGATAAAAGCAATATCTTGACAGTTTAGTGATTGCTTTGCTCCATATGGTTTAAATTCTGGAAAAATAATTTCTTATCTCCAGAAAGTTTTTGAAACTAAGCTAATTATATTACGTGATGGGGATACTATCGTTTTACATCTCACTTTTTTTTTTAACTTAGGTGACTAATTTTTACATATGATTCTTCCAGTTAATTATGAAGGCATTGTCAGAAACCTCACAGTAAGTGTCGTCTTATCTGTTGTTCTAGCTTAGTTCCTTCTGACGTTTACAGGTATTTTATAGCATCAGCTGTTTGCTGGTTTACTTGCATAGCATCTGGACTTTGAATCAATGACCTTCCGTATGCTGTGCTGTTAACAACAACAACAACAATGAAAGTAGTTCCATGCAGGGGAAGGGAAGGTCAAATTTGAGTAAGATGTCATATGGCTATCTGTGGTTGTGCATTAACTAAGGTTTTGTATTAATTTCTTTTCACTAACTCTTATCTAGCACTGTATCTTATTGCTCTTCATACTGGAGAACTTGTGTATCTGGACCATGCTGGCTGAGCGCCCAGTCAGTGTAAAGCTCAGCTTCATTTCCTGGACAAGCATAAAATTTTCTTGCTCACACCTTTTTGATAAACAGCTTTGAGAGAGGATATTGATTTTTTTTTGTCAGTTCTAGCTTAAGGAATTTGCTTTTCTGCTCTATACCTGGTTTCTGCTCTTATCCCTGCACCACAATTTGTTTGCCTCTTAGTTGTGCAGACACTGCTGTTGGTGAGAGCTATGCTGGTTGTATAGATGACTTCACTATTCAAAAATTCTGAGATTATAGAAGAGGGTTGGGGTTTTTTTTGTTTGTTAGTTTTGATTTTTTTGATGTTTAAAAAATCATTAATTATAGAATTGGAGAATCATTAAGGTTGGAAAAGACCTCTAAGACCATCAAGTCCAACTGTCAACCTAACACCACCATGCCCACTAAAACCATGTCCCTAGGCACCACATCTACATGTCTTTTGAATACCTCCAGGGAAGGTGACTCAACCACTTCCCTGGGCAGCCTGTTCCTGTGCTTGATAAGTAGTAAGCAGTACTGTTTGGTTCTGTACAATTGTAGGCTGTAAGGATAATAGAAAAAGTAAGTTATGTCCATAATCCAATATAAGTATTCTCCTAATAGCTATTGAATGCAAAACCAGTTGGTATTTGTTATTTAAGTAGTTATTAATATTTATGTCCCAGACCATATGACTCCAAACCTGATAGTCCCATTGTCCTTAGTGGATGTTATTGCAGACCCTTTACAATTGAAGTGCTTTATAAGAACTGTGTGTGACATAAGGAAAAGTTTGGTGAAATGTAAATTTTGTATTTTAATTTAAACATTTCAGTGCATAGAACCAAATCAACCTTTCAAAGCTTATATGAAACAGCTGCTACCCAAGCGTTTCCATTATTCCTACAACGACCGGATTGAACCGTTGCACTTTTATTTAGACTCCCAATGGCAGCTTGCTAGGTAAGTTACAGTTTTCAGTACTTGATTATACAGCAAATAATTTCTTGTTTTCTCATAACTTTTCTCTTACAGAGTTCAATGATAGCTATTGGAGCATGGTATTCTTGTTTGTCACAGCAAAGGGACATTGCAAAGAAACAATACATGTTTTTTTCCTACAGATTTTGCTGGCCTGAGAAGGCTCTATTGTAAACTGGCAGCTATAGATACTCTCCCTGCTGAGCATGCAGGTAGGGGCAGGCTTTGTGACACAAATGTTAGAAACTGAGGTCTCCTGTGTCAGATACTTGAGCACATCTTGCAATGTTTTAGGATTTTCTGAAGTGAGTTGTGAAAGCTCGGCTAAACATGTGCATAACTACGTGGTTGAATCAGTCTTGTGAGCGATCCACTGGCATACACTGAACTTACTGAGCCCACTATTGTTAATTACCTTAGATGTTCTCACCAATGAATTTACAGCTCCTGGAATAATGGCATCTGCTGTAATAATATAATTTTGAACACCTCTGTGATACTCTAGGGCTTTCATCAAGAGTTTTTCAGTCCATGTATTCAGTAAGTCCTGTTGTATAACACTGTAAATGTGTGCAAGTCATGCAAATCAGGTTTGGGTTACTAGGACTGTACTCCTAGTTTAAATAATATCAATAGACCTGGCATATGTTGGAGATTTGTTTTTATTAGAGTGTAAGATTCCCAGCTAAATGCTCTAAATTAGAGTTTTTATTAAAAACAATCTTAAGCATCTACTTTTATAAAGTACTGTAAAGTTCTGTTACCCAAGTAACAGTGAAGTGAAAATATGTTATCCTGAGAACAAACAGTTTGTTCTTGTGTCATCCGATATTTAACTTTAAATGACTCTGATGGACACTTGAGAATTCCAAAGGGAATTCCAGACAAAACTATCATTCTGATTTTAAAGACATTCTCTTCTAAGGCTTAAAGTTTTTCTATTCCCTATGCAGAAGCCTCTAAGAATTTGTAAATAGACAAGTAAACAATGCGTCACTGAATTTATTTTATACTGATATGATTTGAAAAGTGTGAGTTTTTAATAGGAAAATATGAGTTTAGTTTTAATAAACTGTGAATTTTTAATAGGAAACCACTTGAGATTAAAAGCTGCACAGGTGGATTCCATGGCTCAGACAATCGCTTCCCCAATATGCAGGTGAGACTTAAACTTATGCTAGCTTTTATTTTTAGCTCCTTCTCTTTCTGAGTCTTGTGTTTGATGGGTGTTGAGATTTTTTTAAAACATAAATACAGGCTGGGCAACGAATGGCTTGAGACCAGCTCTGAAGAGAAAGACTTGGGGGTGGTGGTGGACAAGAAGCTCAACATGAGCCAGCAATGTGCACTTGCAGCCCAGAAGGCCGATAACCGTCTCCTGGGCTGCATCAAGAGAAGCGTGGGCAGCAGGTCGAGGGAGGTGATTCTCCCCCTCGACTCTGCTCTGCTCTTGTGAGGCCCCACCTAGAGTACTGTGTCCAGTTCTGGAGCCCCCAACACAAGAAAGACATGGACCTGTTAGAACGAGTCCAGAGGAGGCCAACAGGATGACCAGAGGGCTGGAGCACCTCTCCTATAAGGATAGGCTGAAAGAGTCGGGGCTGTTCAATCTGGAGAAGAGAAGGCTCCGGGGGGGTCTTATAGCAGCTTTCGAAAGGAGCCTACAAGAAAGCTGGGGAGGGATTTTTTACAAGGGCAGGTAGTGATAGAACAAGGGGAAATGGCTTTAAACTGGAAGAGGGTCGGTTTAGATTAGATATTAGGAAGAAATTCTTTACGGTGAGGGTGGTGAGACACTGGAACAGGTTGCCCAGAGAAGCTGTGGATGCCCTCTCCCTGGAATTGTTCAAGGCCAGTTGGGTGAGGCTTTGAGCAACCTGGTCTAGTGGAAGGTGTCCCTGCTGATGGCAGGGGGGTTGGAACTAGATGATCTCTAAGGTCCCTTCCAACTCAAACAATTCTATGATTCTATGATCTGTGATATTATTCCAACTGCAATTAAAGAAATTGAGCATTTGTAGGATTGCTATTGTGACATGATGGGTAACCTGCACAGGGTGGGATTTCATTGTCATAAGAGTTAGGCAAAAACCCAACAGGACTTACCCAGAGATTTCACTGTACTGGTAAGAGTATGAAGTTGTGCCAAATTGTTTGGTTGTAACATTAAAAGCAGGAAAAGACTCTACCTTATCAAATCCTCAAATACAGTAATTGTAGATCTTAAGAGAATTCAAATTGAAAGGGACCTCGGGAGGTCTCTAGTCCCATGTCCAACTCAAAACTGTGAGATCAGATGAGGTTACTTAGGGCTTTACACAGTTGCGTCTTCGAAACAGCCAAGGGCAAAGGCTCCGCAACTTCTAGCCAACCCATTCCACTGCCTGCCTGTCCTCTTGGTGTAGGTGTGTTTAGTTATAGCCAGCTGGAGCCTTTCTGGTTTCAATTTATGCCTGTTGTCTCACTGCCTTCTGCTGTGTAGCACTGAAGAGCATGGTTCTTATCTCCTTAATGACCTCATTGTAGGTACTGGGGAACTGCTATCCCTCTTAGGTCCACCTTAAGCAGTCTCTTTTCCATGCTGAACAAGCCCTGTTCCTCTTCACAGGGCAAGAGCTTCAGCCCTAGGCCACCTTGGGGGCCCTCTGCTGAATTTGCAATGATTGTTTATTGATGTCATTCTTAAATTGGAGGTGTGGTATCCTGATGCAGCCTAAAGAAATGCTGAGTAGAGAGGGATAATCCCTTTTCTCAACCTTCTGGCCGAGCTTCTGTTTCTACAGCATGGGATGCTGTTGGCTGCGTTTGCTGCCAGGGTGTGCTGCTGGCTGATGTTCAGCTTGCTGTCCACTATGTCATCCAGGCCCTTGCAAGCAAAATCGTTCCCTAGCCAGCCAGTACCCTGGTCTGTAAGGCTAGTCCATTCTTTGTTTTCAGAGTTGCTGAAGAACAGAAGTAACAGGCTTAAACTGCAATAAAGAAGAACTGATTCAGTTATGAGAAAGCTTTTTTTTAAAACCATTAATGAGTACGACAGTTTGCCCTGGAAGTCTGTTGGAGCTTCCACCACAGGAATTACTTAATGTCTTGTCACAGTTTTTTTCAGAAATAACATAATTACATTTGATTCTGTCATTTACAAAAGTTGACTAAATGATCTCCCAACTCTGTAATTCTACTGTGTCATGATAGATCATGTATCACTGTTTTGAGGTAGTCTGTTCAGGAGAGAGCATGTCAATCCTTTAAAGTAAGGAGAGTCCCAACATTCTTCTCTTTCATGAGAAATGGGAAGAGATCATAGGGAAACATGAAATCAGATTCTTAGCTTCATCTAATTTAAGAAAGTCACTTAACCTATCGTGTGCTTTAGTTTCTGCTATCAATAAAATTCAGGGCGATACTCTTCATTTCACAAAGCTATTTTCAGGATAAAATCCACTAACACTTGTGAGGTATCAGGTACTATTACAGTGAATACGTCTAAACACATCTATAAAGAGAGAAAAGGAGTTTTATGAAAAAGACTTACAGTTGCCATGTAAATCATAGATTTCTCTTAAAAGACTTATTTTTCATGTCTTGTAGAATTACGTAGTGTTGGCATTGAACTGTGTTTTAAAAACTGTTAGCCAAAACCTGTATCAATTTACCCTTACAGGCCCACTCTTCCCCAATTTTACAATGGAAAACCTGTTGGTAGGGTACCTAGTAATGGGTTACAACCAGCAAGGCCATGTGATGCCAAATGCCAGCTTAGTATATTCTCTCTGCTACAGTTTGCCTGTGCAAATTTTTTTCAGTAGGTTGACCTGATTCAAACTTTTTGCGAGACTTGAGATTGTCAGTTCATAGCATCCCTAATTGTTCTTAAAACAGATATAGTTTATCCTTTTGTGGCTAACATTATAGCAGCATAAATTTCGTATTCTGCAGTTACCTAGTTCAACAGAAAGGAGGTAGCATGTTCCTGCCTTATCTGATTTAAATTAGGCTTGCTGAGTAAATTAATAGCCTACAGTTTCTTAGTGTCAACAGCTGCAGAATGACAGTCTGCATTATGCTTTAAATTTCAAAAAAGAAGTTAGAGTTGAGTTTTTAGCCTCTGTTTTTGCCACAAAGCTATGAAATCTGGGACGATTGCATTGTTTGCAAAGAGCTTTGAGATCTTACCCAGGAAGATGCTATAGAGAGCAAAGCATCCACCACTCATTTGGTATCTTGATACCATAGATCAGTGCAATCTGTTTTGCTTAATTAAAAATAAGCTGAATATCTTAGGATAAGTTTGAGAACAATCTTCTTGGCAGCAGTTGAGTTTAAGTATTTGCTGCCTTTGCCTCCTGGTTTTTATTCCTGCAGTAAACCCTGCTCTTTGCTAGTGTAAGCCTAGCATGGCTGCAGCTTTAAGTAGGTCAGGGAACTGAACCAGAAGGAAAGGAGCCAGCAGGAAAAAAGAAGGTTTTTTGAGCTGGCTGCATTCCTGGGTCAGGTTCACTGTGTGGCTACACAACAGCTTGTGCCAGTGCAGCTCAGGAAGTGGTGCAAGAAGAAGAAAAAACAGCTGCAAACCAGTCAAAGAAGCCTAGGATCTTGACATTGCTTAAACCATTTAAAACATTGCTACTAACAGTTGTTTTTATAGCCTTAAGTTAAAAGCTTCTAAATTGTTTACAGGGCCTGAAATGTGATGGTTATTTTGGCTCAACATTTCCATTATATCTCTTAAAGCATTTAAGAAAATGAATTAAACTTCTTCAAAAGCAAAGAAGAGCAAGGGACTTAATATATGGCTGAAGACAACTTCTTAAAGGCAACAATGAGTCAAAATCTGGTTTCCTAATACTCTTTCACTGCTTTAAAAAATTGTTCTTGTACATTCCCCCCTCCCCCCCGGAAAAAAAACATGCTTTCGACTTGATCCATACTGTGTTGATAAAGTAAAGATTAAGTTTTTTGAAGAAAGTGCCCTCTGAGTATGAAGATATTTTTTGTTTCAACTTGTCTTTAACAGAGTTCCACTTCACTTTTTCTCTCTAAATCCTAGGCTATCTTTATTGGTTTTGGACCAGGATTCAAGTTTCGTACTCAAGTTGATCCATTTGAAAACATTGAAGTATACAATTTAATGTGTGGTAAGTACAATTTATTGGGGTCATGTTTGTTCAGCAAAATATATTATCTTTTGGGCATTGTAAATCTTCTAATAACAGATTTTTAAGTGTCCTTAGAAATTTGTCCTTAAGACTTGCTGCTGACTTTCACAAGTAAAAAGCTGGTTGTTTTTCTGAGAAAGGTACAGCTTCTAAAAGACTAATGGCTATTTAGGACCTACTGGTCAGGCCACCTTGTATCTCTCCTTTCCACTGGTCACTCTGCGTGTTCCTCTGGCTGCTCCAGAGCTAGTGCTTTGACTCACCGCTACTAAAACTGACTGCTTCACAATCTACTTGTCATCAAGAAGAAGGGATATTTCTTTCTCATAGCTAACCAGAGGCTTTATAAGAATAATAACTCAGGTGACCTTATTTAGGCAGAGCAATAAATAACAAGCATAGTAATGGATACGGGTGCAGCTGCCAGGCTGCTAATTTCTGGAAAGCCTGTTAGTCACCCCCTCAGCTTTTTATGCACTGCAACAGTTCCTTTTATTTTCTCATGTGTTTTCATGTTTGTTGTTTTCCTTTACCATATTTTCAATTTAAGTTACTTGATATAAATAGGTTTTTAATTCAGATAAAACTTAGATTTTTGTTTTTGTTTACTTGATTCATATAATAAAACCCCTCCCAAATTAATCATTGAATGTGTCACTTGTTCAATTTATGTATTATATCTTCTAATACTAGATTGGGATGTTTCCTTGCCCATTCTCATTGTCTAATACAACAGGTGTTTCAAATATGCTTTTTTTTGGTCTTTTGGTGAACAGCAACTGTCTTGTTAGTCTGTAGTCCCATTGCTTTGGAGTCTTGCTCTAGAGCCAATTGTCTCTGCAATAGTAAGGTTTCCAGTTTCTCACCCTGCTATGCTGTCACTCTAGGATTCATGATTGTTTTCTGTTCCATGCAGTCTGCTGCTGTATCTGAGGATCGCAGACCGCCCTCTCCATACACAGATATTCCTAACTTTATTTTCTGACACCATACAATACACACTGCACCAGAGAAGTGGTGTTCCTTTCTGAAAATCAGATGCCTTTGCGGCCCTTTTTCCCCCCCTTTCAAACACGTTACTGTGACTCATTATTCCTCTGTCCTTTCTTTGTTCTGTATTTCATGGCTTCTCCAAAAGTCTTATCACTAGTTCTACCACTTTCTGTTCATTTATTCCCCTTGAGGTCTTCACCTGTTTTCCATTATTTCCTGCCTACTTCTCTCTTTTGCCAGGACCTATACTTGCTCTAACATCTGCATCTGTGAGAGACAAAGTATTACCAAAGGGTTTGATCCAGAAAACACTTAACGGGAGCACTGAACATGCTTGAGATCAGTGGCGATATTCAGGTATACCATATTTAAGCCATATTTTTAAATTCTTTGCTGGAATAGGAAACAGGCCATTGTCAGGAGGTGTGTCTGTCACAGCCTTGTATGCTTTGCAGTCTTATGTCTTGGTTGATTTTGAACCACCTTATGCCCCCCTGATCTGTTCTGTGTATGCAGCATGAGAGGAAGGGTAAACTTGTTGGGATCTCAGCGAAGAAGTTCAGTGACAGATCAGATGTTTCAAGTGTAGTCATTGAGGTCTCCATCCTTTATAGAAAGAATTAGAAGAACAGGATGTGTAAAAGCCAGCACATCAAATTTCAGATAGAAAATGAAGTGAGGCAACTTACTCAACATTTTCCTTGCCCAGGGCTTAGGTGCCTTCTGAACTGCAGAAAGGCATCTTCTTTCAGTTGTCATTTGAGGCTCTAGCGTTTCTCTTGGAAACCCTGCAAAGTGCAGCCAGAGAAGAGAGAGTGCCTCCCATTTGTCCAACATCTCAGCACTTAAAGCACAAGCACCAGATATGTACAACTAACTGTGTTGTCTGAATTAGGGAATTTCAACTCATATTTTCCAAGGCGTTCAAACTCCCAGACTTGGAGATTTCTGGGGTGTTGTGAATTCCCAGATACTCCACTTAAAATAATAGGAACATAACAATGTAATTTAGTTGTTGAAGTGGAGACCTGGTTCTGATTTGATCTTTCACTGCTTTGTGTGATGTATTCATTGGATCAGCGACTGCTAGGATTAGAAAGGTTGTTTTATTCTTCTTTCCAAAGCAAAACAGCTTCATCTGGAGGCAATTACATTAACATATCTGAGTGGCATTGTGCAGGAAGAAATATTTTCAGTTCCCTATGTAGGAAGGGAAATTCAGCTCTAAATCTTGTGCTCTAGGTGAGTAATCTAGACACCAAGCTTTTGGATACAAGTGTGTCTCATCACCTGCTATGTTTTGAAAGCATCTTATTTCATAGATTCAGTATGAGTTAAATGGAAGAACAACAGATCTAGCAAAAATGCAAGTAAGGATTAAGCATGAAATAGGGCTTGGTCTATTCAGTATTTTGAAGGTGTCTGAAGTGGCTCTGAGCCTTAGTTGTCAGCTTTTAGTTGTTCGGGTTACTTGAATGGCAGAGATTTAGGTTTTTGTGCGGTAGAGATGTTTTTGTGGCTAGACTACTTTGGAGAGAATTTTGAAGCTTGGCATTTTAGACCTAAGTGACAAGCAGAAACCTATGTTCTGTCTAGGTTCTTTTATGGTTTTGCCCTTTAGTGATGCTTACTAAGTGAAGCTTATGTATTTAATTTCCAGATAATAAAACCAAAACAAAACAAACTCGAAACAAAAAGCCCCCCCAACTTATTCCCCAATGCTTCAATGTTATGTAGGCACTAGCTTCATGCGTTTGAGATTCCCATTTTGTCCTCCACTGCAGGTCTGGGTGCTGCAAGTTCACTTCCCCTCAGATGTAAGCCTCTGTCATTTTTTGCACTTGTTCTGTCCCTCTTTACAAGCAGACTAATACCATCCTGAGCCCTACCTAGGAACGTGTGTACTTCCTTTTAAAGCAGTTACATTGCTTTTCCTTTTGGGTGTTATGAGCAGCAAGCAGTACAGCTTTATTTACTCACCCATGCTTGTAATGACAATACAAGCAGCAGTGTACTACAGTCTTTCTTATCCTGTTAATATCACTTGAATTCTTTCATAGATTTGCTTGACTTGAAACCAGCCCCAAACAATGGAACTCATG
Organism: Antrostomus carolinensis; assembly: GCF_000700745.2. Classification (NCBI taxonomy): domain Eukaryota; kingdom Metazoa; phylum Chordata; class Aves; order Caprimulgiformes; family Caprimulgidae; genus Antrostomus; species Antrostomus carolinensis. The sequence goes on from NW_010312829.1 coordinate 47,531, forward strand.
GACGCCTAAACCATCTTTTAAGGAACCCCGTTTATACCCCACACCATCCCAAAGAAACAAGCCATCCTTCTGAATGCTCTGTGGTGGGGCAAAGAGCCTTTTCAGTGAGCCTTGGCTGCTCGTGCAGGACAGGGGTAAGTACTGAAATTATTAAAGTTGTGGAGGCAGACATCTGTGTTGTATTAAAAGAGTGAAACTCTGGATTCTCAAGTATTTATCTTTACCCGCTAGTTTTGCAGTCCCCTGCTACTGATTTCAAAATCAAATCTTGCCTGGGGTTAGTGGGTACTAGCCTGTATTTGTATATTCATTTTTGTAGTTTGCTGATAAAGTCATATTCAGCTCTGAAGAGCCTAGAAGATACCACAGAAGCAAGCTTTGATGGGGAGAACATTTAGTTCTTGCTTGCTTCACTTAACTGTCAAAATTTCCCTTCTGTGAATGTTATGTGTTTGGTTTTCAAGGATGTAGATTGCTTGTGGCAAAAACAGTTTGTTTTTGCAAATTCTCCATAGCCCCTCTCCAGTAGATGTCAATGAGTTATGTATAGGGATAACTTACAAGGCAGGTGTCACATTTGGTACTTTAAGTGTAGTAGCGGCTCATAATATGCTTTGTAGAACACTTAGTAGAATCACACTGTTTTTGCTTTATAATTATAGGGCTTGCCAGTAAGGGATTTTCATCAGCGTTTAAATCTCACTGAAACAGAAGGTAAGAACTTTAGATAGTAATATAAAATTATAACAAAAAAGTAAGAATTATTAAAAATATAAAATGTTTGATGTATAAATTTCTGAGCAACTGTCAAGTACATGAGGTAAAATTTGTTTGAAATACTTACTGGGACTGTAGTTCTGAAGTTTTCAAATACAGTCCTGAAAAAAAAGAACCATTTGTTCTCAAATAAATGTGTATCCTTATATATGTGTCTTTATGGCACATTTATTATATTTTGGAATTTTCTAGAACTGAAGTAATGACCATTCTAGAATGGGAAGCAAAAGTGGTATATGGGGAAGTATCTGATAAGAAATCCCTGCAAACACTGACATCATGATGGCAGCATACTTTTAATGAAGCATAAGGAGTATTTTACATGGTCAAGTTGTTACATGGTCTTAAGCTGTTGCTTTTGTTACTTATGCTTTATTTCCATTCTTTGAACATATACATGCTATGTTTGAGCTGCAGTTTGCAAGGCTGTAGACGTGCTCATGACTCATAAAACAAAATAAACTATTTTGAGCATGAAGCAGGTAAGAGTAAGTAAATCATGATAACTGTAAGTCAAAATGGAATGTAGCCCTTGGTGCTGATATCTCTCTCAAAAGATGAAATCAATCCTTCCTAGGTTGCCCAGAGAAGTTGTGGAGGCCCCCTCCCTGGAAGTGTTCAAGGCCAGGCTGGATGAGGCTTTGGGAAACCTGGTCTAGTGGAAGGTGTCCCTGCTGATGGCAGAGGGGTTGGAACTGGATGATCTTTAAGGTCCCTTCCAATCTTAACCATTCTAAGATGATTAGGTTGTCAGAAAGAGAAGTAGGCTAATAATTGCCTTGTGTGTTTTTATGAAACTTTGCTTCTTAGACAATTAAACTCTGTATTTGGTGACACGCCACTGTAGCTCACTATTAAGAACTGGACTTAAATGCCAGTTACAAGCAGGATCCGTTACTTGCTGCTTATTCAGCACTAATTTAAGGCTTCTTTTGGTTTGTGTAGTTTGTCCTGGCACAAAGAGCAGATGGAGCTTTCTTCAATCTTTTCCACTACGGACAGGGCATCTTTTTAAAATGTGTTGCAGAACCCTTTTAAAATAACTCTTTCAGTATTGTAACACTCATGAGAGCAACAAAATGAAATCCAGTTGGTACGCTATGGTGTTCTTTCCGCTAAGTGCATAAGTGGTTTCACTGAAACAGACTCTGCTAATGTGTAAGTGGACGCCAGAGTGCTTTGCTGAACTTGGCTTTGAAGAAATATGGCAAAACCATTTGCATAACCTATTTAATTTCTGTTTTGTTTTGGGGGTTTTTTTGTTTTATTTTATTTTTTTATTTTGTAGAAGTAGTATCCTATGGCTCTAAACCTACATTTTTGAAACAGTAGGATTTTGGCTTGGATTATCAGTGAGACCTGACTTAGCACTGGTTTTTATAGCAGTAAGTTCCTTATAAGTTATATGAATTAAGCAATTAATAATGCTTTTCGTATCTAATTACAGATGAAAGAATTCTAGTAAGCAGCCTAGATGTCTTAAGACTATTTAGAGTTTATTAGTTGCCTCATTTTGCATATTTGCTGATTGTCATAACTTGACAGCCTGTAAGAACAACAAAATGTTAAATGCCTTTTTAGTTTTATGAAAAAAATAAAAAAGAATTCTTTGCCTTTCCCTTTGTGGGGAAATAAATGTCATAATCTTGAACATTTTTTTGTGTGGTGGAATTACTGTGGAAAAAACCTGCAGCGTTCATTTCACAATTTCTTTCCCCATTTAAAACAGATGCCTTGAAATTGTAGTTCTGCATAATTTGTGGCCTATTTAATGGAAAATGTACTTTGACACCTTCTTTATAATTCCAGTAGTGTAATGATTGAAAGTACTTGCATTTTCTGTAGCAAAGTAATGTTATTTTAAAATATTTCCTTGATGTGTTACTTTTCTTCAGTTTTTATTTTACATTAGAGAACTCGAAATTTGAAAACCTTATTTTTGTTTGTTTCTAGTTGGCAAAAAATTAAATATTTGATGTTTTAATTAAGTTGAAGTCTACCTTATGGGTTAAAAATTGAAAATTTCTGCTGACATTTGACTGCAGCAGATGATTGGAAGAGCATGTGTTTCTTATGACTTTGTTTTGTTACCTTTTCGTTTTTTCTTTAAGAGAAATGGTATTGACTAAAGAAATTCTGTTGCTAACACTGCTTTACATTTCAACTTCTGTCTAGTGATTTACCCTCTGCTGATCCCACACAGCTTCTTTCTGATACAGGTTTAAAGGAAGGGCTTCACTCTTCCACTGGATGCAGTAGTTGGCCCATAAACCTTCCAAAGTTTGGCAAGGGTCTGCCAAAAACCCTGTGCAGTATCGTACCTAGAACATTTGGAGATATCTTTCTCTGTATACAAGCTTTCTAAAGAGATGTGGGTCCATGAGAGAGAGGAAAAATGAAAGTTTTGTGACTATTACACTTATTACAAAGCGAGTCCTCGCACATCTGAAAATCCAACCAGTACTTCATTGTATTATTTAGATCTCTATATTTCTTAGTCCTTTAAATGTCACTTTTACATATGCTTTTGTGGTTTCTACTAAAATAGTCCCCTCAACCGATTTCAAATCACCACAGTTGGTTACTGTCCCATCTACATGTTATGTAGAAGCAGATCTGACATTATGTATTTAAATTGAAACACAAAATCAGCAAAGGCTTTTAACTTGGAAACTAAGATCCATTTCCTGTTTTAAATGACAAAGTGTTTTGTTTTAAATATAAACTAAATGTGTACAGTGTAAGTTTAAATTATTACTTTATACTAGCTTTGTCAGTTCATTTATTGCCTTAACACAGAAATTATACCTTTGATAGAAGAGTGGAAATTTTTTTGTTCCGTTAGTGTGACTTCTCTGTGGCAATTGGAAATTGAGGCAACCTTGGGTGTATAAAAGAGGAAGATACTTAGCAACCAATATTGATTGATATGTAACAAGCACTATTTCTGCTGCAGTTAAGAAGATAGAGAAAGTTACTTTGCCCTATGGGAGGCCCAGGGTTCTGCAGAAGAAACATAATTACTGCCTTCTTTACCATTACCGCTATGTGAATGGATATAGCAAGGACTACAGGATGTCTCTGTGGAGCGCATACACCGTTAACAAAGATGTAAGTGTATGAAGAAAGGTTAGAAGCAACTTTGAAAGGTAAAAAGCTTGAATGTCAGTTGTTCCTGAATGCTTCTTAGATCCACTCATGGTATCATCTCCCAGGGAACTAAGTAGAAACACATGAGATAAAAAGAGGAATTTTGCATGAGCTTTTCTTCACTGTCCTATGTTAATGTGGATTGGCTTTGGCTCTTTCCTGTTCCTTGGACTGAGCTGCAGTTTTGCCTCCGGAGCGAGCAGATCCACCAGGAAGTCAGGAGACCATTGCCACTGATACAGAAGCCCTATGAGCCTGTATTAACCTACTGCTTGGCAGCGTAGGTCTGCTATAGCAATCTGTCAGTGCTGTCCTTAAAGTCTGGTCTCAACACAGGTTTCATGGTCTTAAAGCAGTGTTTGTAATGTGGCAGGATCCTTTAGGAAGATAATCTCTGGACTATCTTGAACCATTCATGCCCTGATCTGATCATTCTCTCAGAAGATCATCCTGATTGGTGAAAAAAAGAGCTTGGTGGAAATAAATCTGGTCCTTGCTGTCCTGAACCCTATGCCAACATACATATGTTCTTGCAGAGCATTGATTTTGTGAATGGAAGTTTTTTCAAGTTGGCCTTTCCCATTCAGAGAAAATTTGGAAGCCACATCATGCTTAAAAGTAATTAGGACAGTAGAGGATGCTTTTTTGTTTGATTGGCTTGGAATCATAGGTTTTAAATAATGACTGTTATAATTAAATTTAACTGAACTCTGTCAAGGTTTGCTTGATCCTAAATATTTTGAGGTTAGTGACATGAAGCAACCAGTTACTGTAACAAGTGGCCCAGTGGAGAGCGATGGCTAACAACACAGCTAGCTGGCTCCGATTCCTAGCCTGAATGAAGAAGTACATTTACAGCAGATCAAATTATCTTTGATGGGCACCTCTAGGTTCTCTTTTGGAAGATGTTATTCTCAACTCAACTAAAATGCTGCCGTTCTGTTCACCTTATTTCCAAAATATATTAAGTGGATGGGAGGGCTTGTTTTCCTTTCTGTCAAAAGAGGAACAATTCTTGCATCTTAGTTAAGTTCCTTCACACTGTTAAAGGCAGTTGCAGTTAAACATTTAGAGTTCTGCAGTCCTCCACACTGAGACAATTATTGTAAGTCAGCTATCCGTTTTACCAATGATACAGTTTTCTTGTTCAATAGGACAAATGGGTTTCTGCTACGGAAGATACCTCTGGCTGTTTACACAAGGATGTTCGTATTTCTTTTAATCATAACCAGACATGTTTGTTCTACAACAATCATCCTCGCCTAACTTATGGATTCCTTTCTCCTCCAAGTAAGTACATTGTCTTCATTGTATGGCATATCTGTTTTAAATAATTTGTAATGTAGTAGGTATAGTACTTCAGCATATGAAACAGAAAAACATTTTAGGCACTTCAGTGGTTGGTGGGTTGCCCAAGGTCATTTAGTACTTCCCAAAAGGTTTGGAACTTGTCAAGTGTCTCAAGTGGCATCTCATAGAAGAAACTGTAAGGAACGTGTAAACCTTGAGTCAAATCTGGCAAGCTAGTAAATTCAAAATTCACTTTGTGTGACAGGTGATAGTTGGAGCCATCCAAAGTAAAAGTTAGGATTATTTCATTAAATAAAAATCTACCTTGACAAGTTTATTTTCTGTTTGAAATGTACTGTTGCATGCCATATGTGGTCTTTAGCAAAGCAATTCTGCATTGGTCTGCAGAACATAACTCTGATTCTTAAACATATTACAAAGTACTTAGCTGTTTGAGTGGTTAAATTGTTTGTGATCTGTTGCTGACCTGATTCGGAAGCATTTTATGTTGATTTTATTGCATACAGAGTGGTAGGTTATTTAAACATCGCCATCAAGTACAATTTGCAAAGTTCCAATAGAGCTCCTATTTTTATGGCTAGATTCTGCAGTCAGAACAAGTTGGTCTGACACTGATGAAGGGAATTTTATTCCCTTCCCTACAATTCAGAAGTCTGTTCTGATATTTTTAAATCTCATGAAAATTTGTCTACTGTATATCTGACAAGTACAATTGGTGCTGCTGCTGCCAAGATTATTTATTTTGAATGGGATCCAGCATGTACTGAAGTTAGAACTTAGACCTACATCAGCTTTGGAAAGTGCAGTTAGATCAGCTCCACCTCAATGTTATTACACGAGTCTTTAAAAGCATGAAAATGCAAGCTTAAAGTAACAAATCCAAGTAATCAATTGCTTTTTTGTTTTAGATTTTATGACAGATGCAAAGAAACCTCACTATGATGCCTTGCTTACCAGCAACATTGTGCCAATGTATCCTGCATTTAAAGGTATTTTATTTGTATGCATATTTTGTGTGCACAGTGGAATATAAGAAAGACTCCTGGTTTTTTTGCTTGCTTCCAAACCATGCAAATGATCCATGGTTCAGCTGCCTCTGTGACATAAGACCTTCCCCAACAGTGGGCTTCTTACCTCAATGAAAATTTCATTGAAGTAGGGTTATCACACTCATGAAAAAGGCCCACCACTGAACTTAGATTCCTAATCAACTGACTCATTACATGGGAGCATATAATAAGTGTCTCCATTTAACGTTTGACATTTTTGTTTATGTTTTCCTACGTACCTAAACAGTGTTGTACACTGAATATCTTCTAGAGAACCTAGATACCATATATAATTATGTGGGTTAAATTCATTTCCAGTTAGGAATGTCTTCTAAACTCAGATTCCAGGCAGGAATCTAGGGTCTCAATTACTAAGGAAACAGGAAAATAATTATGTCTCTAGTAGAAAAGATATGAAGACCTGGGCTTTCCCGGGTGAGAGGGAATATGAGATGGTTGGCTGAGGGAGATTAAGTATGTTCCTGGTGAAAAGGAAGGATAAGTATGGTATTTCCCCAGGCACAAAAGAAATGTCCTGTTCTGTAATGGAATAGTGGTCAACTCTTAACTGTAATGAAAAATATCATACCAGTTAAGAGACTTTCCAGCTCATAAGTGTGCGTGTACAAGCTAGCCAGGAAAACTTGATAGTGGGGCAACACATAAGCAGGCATGGTCTTCTCTCACCTTCCCTCTTCTGGCTTCTCCATTATTTGGTTTCTAAGGAAAGAAATCCAAGGCCACAAGGGAGCAGCATCACTGTGCCTCAGTCAGGTTTGTGGTTAGGGTGACTATGAAACCACAATGCCTGGAGATACTGCAGGGCATGCTGCTGTCCAGTTAGTGGCAACCTTTAAAAACTGTAAACACCTGTATAATTTATTATTTTCCTAGCTTATCACGTCTGTTTATATTTTACTGAAAATTCTACAGAGTTGTATTAACACCTTCTACCGTGTAAATTATGTTTCCCACTTCCATTACTGTGTTTCAGTGTTATGGAACTACTTCCATCAATATCTGCTACCTGAATACGCTGCAGCCAGGAGTGGTGTCAATGTCGTCAGTGGTCCTGTGTTTGATTACGACTCTGATGGGCTCTATGATACCCCAGAAAAGGTGAAAAGGTGGGAACCTTTCACATTCTAATATTTTGTTTCTTTTCTCCATTAGTGGTCAAGAAGTAATTATGATCCTTGTTACCAAGGAAAGCATCTTTCAGAGATGGGCCCTTGGCAGGTTGTATCAGTTCAGAGAGACAGTCAAATGGCCCTAAGCAGTTACAGAAGGGGAAAGCTAAGAAATAAGCAAAAAGCACACAAGAGAAAATGCACCCTCAAAATATGTCGTCCTAAAACCTGAAGGTGAAGGGTAAAAGAAGGTGTTGCATGTGGAAGAATGTCTGCTGCTACCCTGAAATCTTACGACTTTGCCTCTAGGAGGAGATGAGGCAGGGGCTTATCTCTGGTGTCATGGTTGACAGTTCCTGAGCTGGTAGTATTCCCATGCAAAGCTGTGAGTACAAATACACTAGTTAGCAAAATTGGTTCAAGCCAGCAGGCAGATGGTTTTCTGGCCTCAGGCTGAACTCTCCATTTACTCTGGATTCTTATACATTTTTATGATAAATCAGTTTGTTGCTATACCTCATCAAACTTGTTATTCAGGTCAGCCTACGACCCAAATTTGATTTGCAAAATAATAATCTGGAATTTTCCTTCCAGGCCTAAGCTTTCTTTGGGCTAAATAGGTGGATTGCTAAAAGTGATATGCCAGAATATAGCCAATTGCTGTAATATGTTCTTTGTGCAGTTATGATTTGATGGATTTACAGAAAGTTCTTTTGTGTTTCAGACACCCCAACAATTCAGAAGTTCCAGTTCCAACTCACTTCTTCATTGTATTGACTAGTTGTAAAAATACTTCTGAAACTCCTCTGGAGTGTGAAGGGTCTCTAGATGCCTTGTCTTTCATTGTACCTCACAGAGAAGACAACAGTGAAAGCTGTGCAGTAAGTAGTCTATTCAGTCCCCCATAAACATCCGAAGTCAGGCTTGAGCTTATTTTGCTTGAATATCAGTGGTTAACTAGTTAAAGACTGTAAAGACTGTAAAAATGGTACAGTCTATCATGATCATCTTGAGAGAGAAGATGATGTTTTTGTCAACAGAACAGTGTTAAAGTCTGTATATATGCTCAGATGTGAAAATAGAAGTTCCTTGTTCAATGGGCGAAACAGCTAGAGGGGTAAAGTCAGAGCATGTTGAGACCATCAGTGTGATACAAACATAGGTTTCTGTAGTGCAAATACCCAGTCAACAGGTGAGAAGGATGAAGAGCTTCTAGGAGAAGGCGAGTCATCAACAAAGAAAGGTCAGTGCTAGGCCAAATCCATACCCAAAAGGAGAAGACAGATGTTCCTGAAGAGCATTGGTTGCTTGTAGTTCATGTACCTCAGCATTGTGATGGGAGTGCACATAGCTACACTCCATATTAACCAGAACAAAGTGTGGAACGTGTGTAGACCTGTCTTACAGCAAAGAATTCCACAAGTCACTGCCCATGTCAGGCACAGCTCTCAGATAGTTTTATCATAGAGATGATGGATAGATGCTGGACCTCACATGCCATTCCCCTTTAGCACCAACTTCCACTGATGCAGCTACAAGTTTTATATACTTGAGGAAGTAAATGGCAAGTACTAAATTTGGGCAAGCTTATAACTATTTATAATCCAGTACTCTCTGTTTGTTAGAAGTTTGCCAACAGTCACTGCTTTCTGTCTTTATAAAACATCAAAAGATGTTTTACAAACTCCTATTTTTCCTCTCTTCTGTCCCAATAGGAAGGCAAGTCTGAGTCCACGTGGGTTGAAGAGAGAATGAAGTTTCATACAGCTCGGATCAGAGATGTAGAATTACTAACTGGACTCAGCTTCTATCAAGACAGAAAACAACCAGTATCTGAGATTTTACAGTTAAAAACATATTTACCAACTTTTGAAACGGTCTGATTTTTCCTATGGAATGTTGTTGTCCATTTTACAACTTATTTTTAAATAGACTGTTTTTAATTAATTGAGACTTTTTTTTTTTTTTTTAAATAAGCTGGAACATTTATTGAGAACTGTCGACCAAAATGCCAGTAGGGAGGAGAGTGGGTGCCATATTTGTATCTCAGGGACTCCTGATAGACTACATGTGTAACACAGGATGGCAGCTCCTGTCATTCCCTCTTGAATGTGGTAGAACCACATCCATTATTAAATGCTAACAGCATTTGATCATCATAGTCTGAGACATGAACAAAAATGTTACCTTCTATATGCACTGGAGAGGGAGAAGTTTATAAAGCATGAGTTATGATCAATATTCTACTTTAAAAATACAGATAATTAGCAAATACAGTTCTGGGAAATTACATTCTTGGTGACCATTGAAATATAAACAACAGCACCTCTCACTCCAGTTTTCCTTGAAGCATGAATTACATTCTGAGCTTTGGGTCTCATAAAATAATGCAGTGTTATGGTGCAAGGAGCTATACTGAGGATAGTAAGCCTGGTAACAAACTTAATCAACACGGAAGAGCCACCTGGCTAAAGTTCTATTAGCTGAGAAGCCTTGGTATGTTGCTGCCGTCTGGTGTCTCCAACACTGAAGGACAATTTTGTATATGCATCCTCAGAATGAGCAGGTGTAGGATGCATCTAGTCACCTGCAAATCAAAAGAAATTAATTCAGGAAGATCTCTGAGCTCCCACAAATAATTATCTTACTTGGAATTAAACTTAGATTTGATGAAAAGATTTTGGTTTCCTGAAGCAAAGATGTCTTTCTGAATTTGGTGCATTATTTTGTCACCTATGGTTTTCAAATCTCCTTTTTTGTCAAGAAAAGGTAATTTTGCACTAAGATTGTTGCCGTAGACTGTTGATCTTCTCTAATGGCACATTTCATCACTGCAGTGAATCCCCACAGGCTGTTCAGTTGTCCATTGTCAGCAAATGACCAGATCCTAGCTGCATTTGTAGCTGTTCTTAGTCCTACATCATCCAAATTCCAGTTCACAGAAGTTACCTATGTTGAATGCAGACACTTCCAGATGCAAATTCTGAAGAAGCATGTAATGAGCTTTCTTGGAAGCTTTCAGGCTACACAAACAGCTGCTACAGGTACCCAGGAGTGTAGGAACTCCCTCCTTTTTGAGTATACATGCTATCACCTTCGTAATTTCCCACTCCCTCTAAAGCTGATGGGTCAAAATTGGCTTTGTTATGTATAAAGTTTGGTATAGTCAATTACACATTTATGTTCTTCTCATTTCAAAAGAAGAAAATACATCACGCACAAGTATGTTAGAGGAATGAAGAGCCTGTGACTGAGCAGAGAGGCATTTTACCTCACAGCTTGGCCAGGGGATGTTGGAGGCTGTATTCAAAGCCTGCTGAAGGCAGTGGAAGCTTTTCCATTAACTTCAGTTTGAGTGGGCCGAAATCCTGGGGCCATTTTTTCTTTTAACCAAATGTATTTTCTTGATCTTCTGTTACAAGCATAATTTTTTTCCTAAAGTAGTTTCACTGGGTGAAATTTAAATGTGTTGTAGCAACCTCACATTATGATATGACTGTGACAGCATTATTCAGTGTAACTGCTTTGTAACATTGCCCATGACCAATAAAAACATCAGAAGTAGTACGCTCTTCATGACCCTTTCTGCACCAAATGCTGCTGGCTTGTGCAGATATAGAACACTATTTCACATTATTGTGGGGGTCTTGGGAGGGGGGTGCTTCAATCCCTGCTCTTTGAGTTGAAGATCTCCTCTAACTGAAATGTTGACGTTACATTCATTATTGGGTGGGGAAGGTAGGAAGAAATACAATCAAGATGTTTTTAATTTTTTTTTTAGAACTGGTACTGTTTCCTGAATGCAAATGACAGAGATGTTAATGTCTTCAGAAAGTGAAGTGATGCCAGTTTAATTTAAGAGGCAGGACTAGCCTAGTTCCTGGATAAAGATGGCTGCTGGTGTGACCTAGGGAGGATTTTGGAAGGGACAGCAGCTGTGAAAGCTATTGTGGTCATCAAGAAAGGGTAGTGACTTAGAGTGGTTTGGGATGTGGCTTTGCCAGAAATTGACAAGTCAACTTGATAAGGAAGAGAGCTGTCCTGATTTAATCTTAGTGTAAGTAGTTTTGCTTCTTTTATTTGTTAATCTTTGCTTTTTAGAAATATTTGTAATGGTGATGTCAGAGCATTGCGAATAAATGCTGATGCTAGTCATGGTATCCAGTGGCTGGTGATACCCCAGGACAGCAGACACTGGGTTGTGTTTTTGAAGCCCAGTGAGCCCCGAGGAGCGTGCTACAGCCACCATCAAACTCATAATGCTGCAAAAAAACCTACAGCTTTTTCTATCTGGATGTGAAATATTTTCTGTTTCAGCTGATGTACGGCATCGGAGCTCCACTGAGCATTCTCAGTAGATGAAGCTGGAAGGTGTCATAGCAACAGTGCTGTGATATGACTGTCAGCATTATTCAATGTAACTGTTTCTTAATGTCAGCTGCTGTGTAGCCTGGCCTTCTTGTAGGTAAAAAAGACAGTGGAGAGGCAGGCTAAACGTCATTTGTCTGGATGTGCCTAGCAGTGTGTCACCAGCTATTCTCAGGGAAGGCACCAGGAGGTGCTGTAGGAAGCAGGTGGTGCCCACCAACACAGGGAAGATGCTGAGCAGTCTCCATCTCCTAAGCAATGATGTTGGCTTAGGGTAAAGAAAGGACAGCTGAGGAAGTGGGTGGTAGGAGCCTTCACAGACTAATATTAAAAACTGTTCCAGGGTGGACAGAGCTAATCTAGTTCTTGCGACTGTTATGGTCAGAAAGAAAGGAAAAAAGGGCCTAAAGGGCAATGGCACATCTGGTTTAGGCATAGTGAGTACAGCAGTGGGGGGGTGTGCTGGTTACTTAAGGAGTGAAAGGGGTTGTAAAATTATTTTGGGCAGACCAAACTTAATATATCTGAGAAGCTGATGGCTCTTTGATGGTGGGGTAGGAATGAGCTGTGGGGCAGAGGACATCTCAGGATGGTTTTGCTGCTGAAAAAATGCACATGGAGCGGTGACTTCAGAGGTATTCAGGTGGTATGAATTTATATTGTTTTCTGTTTCCCCTCTCAGTAACTGCAAGGTGATTCACGTGACTCATGTTACAGGTTTCTTGCTCGTATTTACCTCAGGATCCACCCCATTTTAAAAAGAAAATGAAGCAATATCTATTTGCCCATATTTGAGATGAGTCTGTTCTGGCAAATCTGTTCTCAGGACATCCAGCATGCACTCAACCACTGTCCCCACCCCAGTGCTCAACAGCCATCTACTAACAGCACTTGCCAGAGGCTGCCCTGTGTCATCTGGTGAGTGGGTGGCCTGGGCTTCTGCCTTTCCTTAGTCTGAGGAGATTCAAAGTACAAAATTATCCCTTTAAATATAAAATTATAAACCAGGCTCGGCAAGCTGGGAGGAGCTACCTCTCTGCTGCATGGTAGGGCACTCACTTTTCCAGGAAAATTAAATTCATGTGGACCAGAAGACAAAAAGGGATTTAAAAGAAAGCCTAAATCTGTGGCTCTGTGGTTAGGGCAGTCAGCTTGGAGGAAGGATCTCATTTCTGACCTCCCTTCTTCCAAGATCAGCGGCAAAGCTCCAGCCTGTTGCTGAGGAGGCACCTGTGCCAGGACCAGTTGCCCATTGTACCACTCTGGAGGAGGTGCTCAAGGGTGACAGCACTGTGAGGGACCTCTCCTACGTCAGAGTCATAGGGCAGCTGCTGTAATGCTCTGTGCCCACAGTGGCACCACTAATGAGGTTAGGAAACCATCTCAGGGCTCACAGTGAGGGCTGTACTCTGTGGAAAACACTCTTCTGAGGAGTTCAGAAACAGAATTAGTGTGAGCCCAGCAACTCACTAAAGCAGAAGTTTCCAAATATTTTTGTTTGGGTACCAGCATTGCCAGTGACAGCAGCAGCAATGTCTCCTGCTTACCCTAGTACACCCTGCGGCAATGTCTGGGAGGTGTTGGAGAACCGCACTGAGGTGGCTTGTGTACCATAAGCAGTATGTCTACCAAAGTTCGGGAACCTCTATATTACAGGAAACCAGACCAGGTTTGGCATCCTGTGACTCAGACCCTTGGAAAGGAGTCTGGAGTCCCTCACTGAACTGCTGTGAGTCACCACACCGGCCCTGAGCCTCAGGAAAGGCTGCTATGGAGACCACGGACAAACTTGCAACAATTATGGAAGCCTGGTAACGGATTTTAGAGGATGCCATTGCAAATTATCATATTCCTCCTTAGCCACAACATGTGTTAAATTTGTGTTGCTCTTTATTGCAGGTTTAGTCCTTTCTATTTTCAGTTTTTCTGCTGAAATAAAATGAATACACTGGGATGGAAAAATTTTTAGTTGCCCCAAAGCTCCTGACTGATCTCTCCTTGGTCAGGAGACAGCTGATGCACCCTTTGGTCATGTTCATGAGGCACATATGAGTGGCTGGAAGTCAGCCTAGAGGGTATGAGACTCTGCATTCATGGCATTCTGGAAAAACAGTGCTTCAGCACCAGCCTGTGTGGAGCTTGAAAGAGAATCTGTTCATGACCCTTCCTATCTCTCTGGGCTGGAGCCCTTACCTTTGCCATCCTGCATCTGTTCTTGAGCTTTGAATTTATGGGTGGCAGAAAGGGCACTTCTCGAGGATGATGAATTTG
>NW_010312829.1:61640-66998 GCF_000700745.2 Antrostomus carolinensis
ACAACATTTTAATTATACTCTTTGTTATAGTGCTGTAACTATGTGAAAAGTGTATAGCCCCTTTACGCTGGAGAAACGAATGGTGTACACTTGGTTCTGCTGTTCAAAGTAAATTGTTTAGGGAGGTGCAAAGTTTGATAATCACATACGAATGTGTTTGAATAAATAGTGAATGCAGCTGCATTTGCTGGTGCTATCTGGCCCTCTTCTGGTCTGATCTGAGATAACTGGGAAAAGATCTGGTTTGCTCAGTCTACATTTTCTAGGGAAATATGGTCCTGGGACAAGAGAAATCCAGGAAAATCACCTGGAAAAGAACAGGCTTTCCTAAGCTTTTTATTAAATACTCCATGTTCTTGTAATTAACTAACACTCCTACTAGTATTTTCAGAGACAGGGGCACTGGGAAGACTGAATTACTGGGGTCCAAAGAATCAAAAACCTTTTGCAGAAGAAGGTTATGCTATGACTTACTATGACTGAGGAAGATTTTATTCATATAAATTATTGTCTACCCTGTGTATCAGGCATACCAGTGGAACTAATTACACTGAAAGTTCCATGCAAACTTAAGGAAAAACTTCTTTACTGTGAGGGTGAGAGAGCACTGGAATAAGCTGCCCAGAGAGGTTGTAGAGTCTCCATCTCTGGAGATGTTCAAAACCTGCCTGGACACTTTCCTGTGCAATCTGTTGTAGGGAACCTGCTTTGGCAGGGGGATTGGACTAGATGATCTCCTGAGGTCCCTTCCAACCCCTAGGATTCTGTGATTCTGTGATAAAGATGTTAACACTTTTCTTTCCTTGTACAACAGCTCAAATCACATAAAATGTGCATTGCTAACCCCCACTGTTGGCTTCAACGGAGCAGAAATGCAGTGTCACTCTATCAACTATTTCATCATGGTGGGGAATAACTGTTCTTGGGCTATCTTGCAGAAATGGCTATCATCTTGGAGCTTATATAATATATACCAGGTTGTCTATAGCTTTCTGCAAAAAAAAAGAAAAACCACAACCACCAAAAGCATGACCCCAAACCACTTTCCCCCATATGCTGCAAGATCAGAACATGTTGCAGCCAAAATAGCCTAATTCAAATGGGAGAGGTGGGGTGGTGTTATGATGATGAACACTCATGACTTCAGAGGAAAGTTAGCCAACGGACTGGGTGGTAAAGACTGTATTTTGATTAAGTCAACAAATTTGGCTGCAGATCTCAGGTTCCATAGGACAGGACTGGGACTGATATGCTGTTCACAGGGAGGAGAGAAAAGTTTTACTGGACACTTCTCAGCATGTATAAAGGGCAGAGCAAACAAACTTGGGAAGATCAGAAAACACCTTGAGGAAGAAGGCACCAATGTTTAGACATACCACCTAGCCTGGGGGGGGTATCAGGTGTCTCTGTTAAAATGAATTGCAGACTCCATAGCTTTGTCATCTGAGGACATAGATAGCTGTAGTTCTGGGAAAAGAGTTGGTGACAGTTGTTCAGATTCAGCACCTGATGAAACTTTGTTATGGTTTTTAGCTGGAGCAGAGCTGGGTTTCTTTTCCAGTAGTTAGAATAGTGCTGCACTTTGCTTTTCAGCCTGGGATTTGTTATGAGAGAGACACTGATAACATACTGGTGTTTGCATTTTTGTCACTGGAAGTGAAGGACTTTGTGTTCTGTTAGTCTGCAAGTGCAAGATCTAAGGGGGTGAGGAATATTTAAATTAACAAGCTAAACTGGTGTTTGGATATGCCAGTGGGATATTCCATATCATATCACGTCATGTCCAGTATATTAGTGAGGGTCTCTTACTCTTTTGACCCTCTGACCTTTGCTCAGGCTCTCGCTCTTCTGAGATTGTGGTTTTGGTTCGGGATTGTCACTCCTCCAGGATCGTTATCTGGGAACGGGCCGGGCTTGGTCAGTGGGGGGTGAGCAGTTGCACTGGGTATCACTCATTTGTATATTTTGTTACTGTTATCATTATCACTACTATTTTAATATTAGTATTATTTAAAGGGTTTTTTTATTATTTCTATTATTAAACTGTTCTTATCTCAACCTACAAGCCTCCTTACCCTTGCCCCCCAATCCTCTCCCCTGTCCCCTGGGGGTGGGGGGGAAGTGGGTGAATGGCTGGGTTGGCTGGTGGCCAAGGGCTGGCCCAGTGAAACTGTCCCCTGGGGGTGGGGGGGAAGTGGGTGAATGGCTGTGTTGGCTGCTGGCCAAGGGCTGGCCCAGTGAAACTGTCACAAACTTGCATTCAACACATGTAGCTTCTTGTAATGTAGCTCCTTGTACACAGAAAGTGTGGACATTCCTGCACTGTCTGGAATGAATCCTTTGCAATGACAATTCCACAAAGCATTATCCATACCAAAATAAAGCTTATGAAAGATGGACATTTTTGGCATCAAAGACATGATGGTGAATCAAAAGTATTACAAGAAAACATGTTGAGCATGTTTTAAGCATGTTTATTAAGCATGTTGAGCTTAATATCAGAGCCCACAGAAATCATGGAGCTGTAGGTGTTTCAGCAAGCCTGCATTACTAGGAGAGCATCAAAAGAGGGGCAGTGCTTTTGGAATTGGAGAGGATGGATCTGTTAGTTGAGAACAATCATATGACTTTTTTAAAAAGAAAAAAGCAATTAGCCAGAAGCCTGTTTTGGCCCAGAAGACTTGGATAAACATGTAAAAAGTTAATATTTTTCACTATTAGTAAGAAGATATATTTTGGGGACTTGCCAGAGGGCAAACACCTTCCTAAAGCCTTATCTTTAAAAACAGAACATGCGTTGATTTTAGCCCTCTCTTTGGAAAATGGTTTTCTCAGACACGTAATATATAGCAGATTCTGACGGCACAAGAGATGGCACTTTAAGTAGGTGATGGTTTTGTTGGGGTGTGTGAATGATAAGAATTTCAAAGCCATCCTGAAAACAGCTAGAACAGCTGTGCTAAGGCTGAATCACAACACAAAATACTTACATGGGGAATATAGTGCTTGGGAGAGAACTTAACCTGAGTATATTCTTAGACCTGCTTGGCTGAGCTATCAGCTGTAACATGAAAACAAGAGGGTAGAGGGATTTCTGTGTAAAGCAAACTATGTAAGGAAATGTTTGTCTAGTCTGAATTCTCAAACCGGCAACTTGAGAGCACTACTTGTGCACAGGTAGTTATGGGATGTAACTGTTGGGAGAGATTTAGAAACTGAAGAATTTAGTCAGTTAGGACTGGGCTGATGGTGAGCGCAAAGCTGGGCTGTCCACAAGCCTTTCCAAGATGGAGGCTGGCACTAGGAGAGTGAAGAGTTGAATTTACCACCACCTGAGACAGTGGTACTAATATCTGAAGGCTCTGGGTCCTGTGCCAGGTCTGAGGCTTACTGAGCATTTCCAGCTAGGTTAGCTAAGAAGTTGGTGGCAGCTGAAGGTGAAGACCCCTTGGTAAAAGTTGTTCACCTGGGAAAGGTGACATTGAGGAAATGTGTCTCTAAAAAGCCTCTTTGCTCATGCAGAAGATGAGGTACACAGTGCTGTTAAGGAGTAGAGTAATGAAAGCAAATTTCAGATGAGTCTCTGGTTATGAGTGAGAACAGCCGGTACATCACTACTGCTATTGAGTAAAGGTGTAATTCAAACAAGCTGTAAAAATCTTCATAAGTATTTGGTTATGAAAGAAGTATATGTGCCTAACAAACACCTGGCACTTCTTACCACTTTTTTTGAGTCTCAGTAATGTAGGTGTCCATGTACCAGACTCTACTCCACACTTCGTCCATAGGGCCAGCTGTGGTAGAGGAGATCCAGACGTCAAGGCACAGAAGCCCTCTTGCCCATTTGTATGTCCAAACCCATTTCACAGAAATGGGTCTCAAGTTGGGAGCTGGACCAGAGGTTTTTTTACAGTAGGTTTGGGTTATACCCAGAACTCGAAGTCCTATTCATCAGACCAAACCTACACAAAATGGATGCAACTATGCATGTTGAAGAAGTCAAGAGGGAAATGAGTTTCCCTTTCAACAATTTAACTCAAAGGCTTGTTGTAACATAATTAGTAAACTGGAAAAACAGATGCACTTATGTAAGATAATTTCATGGATTTCTGACAGATCCCCAATGCCTGCGTGTGAATCTGTGCCTGCCTAAGGAGGAAAAGCAAGCTCTGCTCGTCCTAAAACTTGGACCTTTAAGGGTTGATTAGATTTTAAGAAGCATGCAAGATATAAAGCAAAACATTAAAAAAATACTTTTCTTTATTATTGCC
The DNA here is from genome assembly GCF_000700745.2 of Antrostomus carolinensis. Lineage (NCBI taxonomy): Eukaryota > Metazoa > Chordata > Aves > Caprimulgiformes > Caprimulgidae > Antrostomus > Antrostomus carolinensis. The sequence goes on from NW_010312829.1 coordinate 65,912, forward strand.
TTTAATAAATAAACCTCTCTTTTGGGTTATTTTTCTGGGTACCTACTGGTGACAATTGTGATATATTCTGACATGCTATTGTGATCTGTTCCTCTAGGACAGGTACCACTGGGAAGTCAGAGGATGCCTAGGGAGGGTCTGCAAGGGGCTCTTGTTCCACTGCCTGCTGCCAGTTCAAAGCATGGCAGCAGCCCAAAGCAGGAGAGAAGGGGGATCAGTGAGACCTCATCGTGTGACTTGCAGCTGGTTCCAAAGGATTCTTAACTGCATGCTTGGATGTTTTATTTTCTGCATCTTTAATATGGGTAACAATGATTTGCAGACTGTATAAACATGTGGGGCCCCCAACATAAGAAGGACATAGACCTATTGGAGCAAGTCCAGAGGAGGGCCACAAGGATGATCAGAGGGCTGGAGCACCTCTCCTATGAGGACAGGCTGGGAGAGTTGGGGCTGTTCAGCCTGGAAAAGAGAAGGCTCTGGGGAGATCTTATAGCCACCTTCCAGCACCTGAAGGGGCTACAGGAAGGCTGGGGAGGGACTTTTTGCAGGGCAGGTAGGGAGAGAACAAGGGGAAATGGCTTTAAACTGGAAGAGGGTAGGTTTAGATTAGATCTTAGGAAGAAATTCTTTCCTGTGAGGGTGGTCAGACACTGGAACAGGTTGCTCAGAGAGGTTGTGGATGTTCCCTCCCTGGAAGTGTTCAAGGCCAGGTTGGATGAGGTTTTGAGCAACCTGATCTAGTGGAAGGTGTCCCTGCTGATGGCAGGGGGGTTGGAACTAGATGATCTTTAAGATCCCTTCCAACCCAAACCATTCTATGATTCTCTGTTTCTATGCCTAAGTAATGCGTGGTGCTCAGACAGACCTGTGCAGCGATTACTTTACGAGAAAATAAGATTCCCTACATTTCAAACAAGTCTACCCTTAGCTCACCCCATCCTTCTTAACAAAATAGCAGAAATTGTTTGAACTGAGAAATGCAATAGCTAGCACCGAAAAGAGCATAACAGACTTGTTTCTCTTCCTTTATAGGGAGGCACAGTTTGTACCCGGAGCACAAGGTGGCGGCTGCTGCCGCAGAGCA